>NC_058080.1:575477973-575777973 GCF_014858855.1 Bufo gargarizans | reverse complement strand
AAATAAGTCCCCAACTGGTTTAAAGGCTAGTAGCAATTAAATTATAACTTCTAGAATAAATAATACAGGAATGACACAACATAGAGACATAAGAATAGATGCTCCAGAATTATTAGATGGGGAATGTATGAAACTATTAAAACAGGCAGGTCAGGAGTGGTAAAAAGTCCTCTTTAATATACAGAATTAGGAAAATTTCTATAGAAGAGAATCGATCCTTAAAATGCTAGTTTGAATAAAAAATGCAGTTCAATGACTGGGAAAATGCAATGCTGAAAAAGTGGTGTGTGTCTCTCTGAAACACGAATGTCATAAAAAAATGACTTTCATGGAAATTCAGAGGGGCTATGGCCTTATTCAAACAGTCAGTGCCTGGTCACTTAGTGATTTCAGTGATTGTGAGCCAAATCCAGGCATGAGTCTTTTCATTATACCTAATCTTGGTGTAGGCTGCACTCTTAATTTTGGCCAATCACTAATGGAATTCAGTGACCAGACACCAACTGTGTGAATAAGGCTTAACAATGTACTCTACAACTCTTATGAGGGTAATCACTAAAATCTGTGGTGAGGTGCTTCCCTTTACACAAAAAAATAATAATATATAGTTTGAATGGAGGCATGAACTATAGTACATGTCCAATTCTATTTGGCCTTGCTTACCATCAACCATTGTTGCTTTCCTCTTTCCTAATGGCACCAACCCATGAGTTCCTGCTGCTGACTGACTATTAGCAAGAGTTGTAGAACAGTTTGAAATATGCTAAAGCAGGAATGCCCAACCTGTGGCCCTCCAGCTGTTGCAAAACTACAACTCCCAGCATGCCTGAACAGCCTGCAGCTATCAGCCTACAGCAGGGCATGGTGGGAGTTGTAGTATTACAACAGCTGGAGAGCCACAGGTTGGGCATCTCTGTGGTAAAGGAAGTAAGCAGAGCTGCTACTTACTGTGACATGGATGAAAACAAATAGTCGTCTCCAGAATTCTTCAGAGAAATTAGTGGATTGGCCAGTGGATTGTTTAAAGGGGTTTTACAATTTCTAGATATTGATGCCCCATCCTTAGAATAAATGATCAACCGGTATATGAAATCGGTGGTCCAACATTCCAACACCTCTACCGATCAGGTGTTTTCAGGGCCTACAGTGACAGAAGCGAAGGCAGAAAGCTCAGTTGACTATTGGCCGTGCTGACTTACTGCTGCTCAGCTTTCATTCACTTGAAAGGGAGCCAAACTGCAGTAAGGTGTCATAGCCATTACACAGCGGTCAGAGCTTTTCCGGCTCCATCCACTGTGTTGCTTTCTGAACTAGTGACTGCCGAAAAAAGCTGATTGGTGGGGCTGCTGGATGTTGGGCCCCCACCAATCTGATATTAATCAGGAAAAGGCCTCTTGCACACGACCGTACAGCTTTTTCAGTATTTTGCGGTCCGCAAAAAATACGGATGATGTCCTTGTGCATTCTGTTTTTGGCAGAACGGAACAGCTGGCCCCTGATAGAACAGTACTATCCTTGTCCGTTATGCGGACAGAAATAGGATATGCTCTATCTTTGAACGGAATGCAAAAACGGAAACAGAAGGCATACAGAGTACCTTCCATTTTTTTGGCGGATACATTGAAATGAATGGTTCAGTATACAGTCCATATACGGAACACAAAAAACGGAACGTAAACAGAAAAAAAAAACATTTGTGTGCAAGATGCCTAAGGCTACTTTCACACTAGCGTTCAGAGCGGGTCCGTCTGATGTCTGCACAGACGGATCCGCTCTTATAATGCGGACGTTTGGATCCATTTAGAACGGATCCGTCTGCATTATAGTTTAAAAAAAATTCTAAGTGTGAAAGTAGCCGCAGACGGATCCGTCCAGACTTTACATTGAAAGTCAATGGGGGACGGATCCGTTTGAAGATTGAGCCATATTGTGTCATCTTCAAACGGATCCGTCCCCATTGACTTAGGCTACTTTCACACTAGCGTTCGGGCGGATCCGTTCTGAACGGATCCGCTCATAATAATGCAGACGGAGGCTCCGTTCAGAACGGATCCGTCTGCATTATTTTTAGCATAGAACAGCTAAGTGTGAAAATAGCCTCGTACGGATCCGTCCAGACTTTCAATGTAAAGTCAATGGGGGACGGATCCGCTTGAAGATTGAGCCATATTGTGTCATCTTCAAACGGATCCGTCCCCATTGACTTAGGCTACTTTCACACTAGCGTTCGGGCGGATCCGTTCTGAACGGATCCGCTCATAATAATGCAGACGGAGGCTCCGTTCAGAACGGATCCGTCTGCATTATTTTTAGCATAGAACAGCTAAGTGTGAAAATAGCCTCGTACGGATCCGTCCAGACTTTCAATGTAAAGTCAATGGGGGACGGATCCGCTTGAAGATTGAGCCACATTGTGGCATCTTCAAACGGATCCGTCCCCATTGACTTACATTGAAAGTCTGGACGGATCCGCACGGATCCGCACGGCCAGGCGGACACCCGAACGCTGCAAGCAGCGTTCAGCTGTCCGCCTGTCCGTGCGGAGGCGAGCGGAGCGGAGGCTGAACGCCGCCAGACTGATGCAGTCTGAGCGGATCCGCCTCCATTCAGACTGCATCAGGGCTGGACGGCTGCGTTCGGGTCCGCTCGTGAGCTCCTTCAAACGGAGCTCACGAGCGGACCAGCGAACGCTAGTGTGAAAGCAGCCTTACATTGTAAGTCTGGACGGATCCGCTTGCCTCCGCACGGCCAGGCGGACACCCGAACGCTGCAAGCAGCGTTCAGGTGTCCGCCTGCTGAGCGGAGGCTGAACGCTGCCAGACTGATGCATTCTGAGCAGATCCGCGTCCACTCAGAATGCATTAGGGCTGCTTGTGAGCCCCTTCAAACGGAGCTCACAAGCGGACACCCGAACGCTAGTGTGAAAGTAGCCTAAGTCATCAATATTTAGAAAACCCCTTTATTACCTCTTTTTGCGGTAGGCTGCACTTTCTTTCAGCCTTTGGCCTCTTACACACGACCGCATTGCTTTTTCAGTATTTTGCGGTCTGTTTTTAACGGATCCGTTGTTCAGTTTTATGTTTTCGTTGTGTTTATGTTTCCGTTCCCTAGTTCTGCAAAAATGCTCCATACAATTTTTAATTATTAATGTAATGTACAGTAATGTATTAACAGTATACACATGGGCAAAGTGGGCATGGATCCGCAAAAAAACGGATGACATACAGATGCATTCCGTATTTTTTGCGGACCCATTGACTAAAATGGAGCCACGGATCGTTATTTGCGGGCAATAATAGGACAAGTTCTATCTTTCTGCGGAACTGAAATACGGAAACGGAAGGCATACGGAGTACATTCAGTTTTTTTGCACAACCAATCAAATGAATGGTTCCGCATATGGACCGCAAACGGAATGGAAACGGGAAAAAAATACATTTGTGTGCAAGAGGCCTTAGGGTAACATCCTGAACCATGTCTCTGGTTTTAACGCTTTAACCTTCTTTCAAAAATCTGGACTTGCAGCAGAATTCTCAGTGTAGATTTAGGCTACTTTCACACTAGCGTTTTTGCAGGATCCGGCAGGGCTCAGAAAAAAAACTTCAGTTCTGATAATATGATTATGAACGGATCCGGTTGTATTATCTTTAAGATAGCTAAGACGGATCCGTCATGAACACCATTGAAAGTTAATAGGGGACGGATCAGTTTTCTATTGTGTCAGAGAAAACTGATCTAGCACCATTGACCTACATTGTGAGTCATGACGGATCCGTCTTGGTCAGCTCCACATCACAGACAGAAAAATGCTGCTTGTAGAACGGAATGCATTTTGGTGCATTCCGTTTCGTTCAGTTCAGTTTAGTCCCCATTGACAATGAATGGGGACAAAACTGAAGCATCTTCTTCCGCTATTGAGATCCTATGACGGTTCTCAATAGCGAAAAGGGAAAGCGCAAGTGAAAAAGTAGCCTAAGATTGGTGGCAGAAATGCAGACATAAGTTGTCAACAGGTAGCCAGGATGAGTTGTGGGAAGAGAAGGCAAGACAGGAATAAGATCAGTGGTCAAATCCAAAAGAAGGAATACAAACCCAAAGCATAAATCCAAGGGAACTAATAAATGGTATAGAACTGGATCTGAAAAATACACTTTAAGGCTACGTGCACACAACTGTTGTGTGTTTTGCGGTCCACAAATTTCAGATACGCAAAACACGGATGGCGTCCGTGTGCATTCTGCAATTTGCGGAATGGCACGGACAGCCATTAATATAACTGCCTATTCTTGGCCGCAAAACGGACAAGAATAAGACAGGTTATATTTTTTTTTGCGGACCACAGAACGGAGCAACGGATATGGACAGCATACGGAGTGCAGTTCACATCTTTTGCGGCCCCATTGAAGTGAATGGGTCCGCATCCAAGCTGCAAAAACTGCGGCTCGGATGCGGACCAAAACAACGGTTGTGTGCATGTAGCCTAAAGCTGGGTCTCCATGGGATGTCCATGATGCGATGGCTGCAACTGCACCATCCTGACACCAATGGCATACAAATTTGTATAGATTATATTTGCTAGAGCTCATGCACACGACCGCTGGATGTTTTGTGGTCTGTAAATTGCGGAAAGCGGCCATATGCATACTGAATTTTGCAGAACGGAACAGCTGGCCCCTAATAGAACAGTCCTACCCTTGTCTGTAATGCGGACAATAATAGGACATGTTCTATTATTTTGCGGAATGGACATATGAAAACGGAATGCACATGGAGTCATTTCCATTTTTGTGCCCCCATTGAAGTGAATGGTTCCGCATATGGGCCGCAAAAAAACTGAATGGACATGGCAAAAAAAATATGTTCATGTGCATGAGCCCTTAACCTGCAAATCTGTGTGGCCACTGGCCAAGGTGGGTGGTCGGGGTTGCGGCTGCTGCATCACTGCCCAACCATGGTGAATCAGCCTATCAAATGGGTGGTGAGACCTGCAAAGAAAGAAAGAAAGAAAGAAAGAAAGAAAAAGAAATCTGGCATTACAGGTCTGACAAGCTCATCCGAGACAGCGGAGTAGCAACATAATCCAGAACCCAGTGAATTAACCATGGAGAGCAGAAGCATTGAGAACAAGAGAACTACACAGGGACCTGTAACAGTATCCCCCATCTTAGGGCTCCTCCCTAAAGGAATCAACTGGCTTATGGAGGATGCCCCACAAAAAAAATATTTTACAGTTTTCAAATCAGCATCTAGGTCTGAACACTTTTGTAATTGCATGTAATTAAAAGTTTTGTGCAGGATCTGAGTTATTCAATAAAATGTATCTGTATAGCGCCACCTGCTGTTTGTTTTTTCTTATTTCTTTGACCTACTTAATGAGTAGGCCGCACATGCTCAGTTTCCTCCTTCAACTGCCTCCTGAGCTGTGATAGGTAGAGCTGAGACACGCCCCCTCAGCTGCAGCAGGAAAGACACGCCCCTTGAGCTGTCAGCTTGATATAAATCTAGCAGAGCAATGAATGGGGAGATCTCTGGATCTATGTGAGGTACAGGGCTGGTTCTAGCTTTGTTAGAAAGAGATTGTTATGCACTATATGAGGTCCGATTTTCATTTTTTACATTAGTCATTTTAAAGGGAACCTGTCATGTCAATGTCATTTTTAGTTATATTATAATTACCTTAAGGTAGTCTCTGATGCATCCTCTCTCTTATTTTTCAGGGAATTGGTTTTGGATATTTTAATCTTTATACTGTGTTTTTGCTATATGCTTATTTTCAGTTTTGAAGTCAAGGGGCAGAGATTTGCTTCCTTGAAGTCACTGTTGCTGTGCCCTAATCCTGACTCCTGCACCATGTTTGCCGCTTTCCCCCATGCCCACGTCATTCTGCTGCGTTGAGACATCTTGTTCCGTTCTCGAGCAGGCACACTCGGATTCCTTTGTGTGCTCCAGCTGATGTCATCGCTGGAATTTTGGGGAAGGGGGTGTGCGATTTGAACTTTAACCTTTTTAAAAAATATATATTTTTAAACTATTTCATTTGTAAACTATTTAATATTTGTTTAACTTTTTTTTCACCCTAGGTGACTATAACAATCATTAGATTGCGAATTGCATGCTGTAATGGATATTTATCTATTACAGAATACAGCATTCTGTATATTCCAAGGCAGTGCTGCCACCTGCAGGCCTGTATTGGAATATACCAACCAGTGATAGGCATCAGAGCCTCATTTCAGCTGGGGGAGGCTGTTATAGGTATGGGAACATGCAGCTCCTGCATTTTCACTGCTCAGATGCTGTGCTCACTGAGGTGTTAAATGTCTGCAATTGCCATTATTGGCGATCGCAGACATTAGCTCCGGGCCTCTGCTGTTTAAATCAGGAGAAACTCAGTGGCTATGGTGCTCGCTGCACTCATGAGTCACCATATTTAAAGACCGGACTTCCACCATATATGTATGGCGGACATCCTGTAGGGGTTAATAGCATATTGTCCCACTGTAGATGGCTCCTTGTGTATGAAAGCATGTGTCGCAGAATGGGTACAGCCTGGTTTCTCCTAGACTCTGGAAGGCTAGTAACAAGAAGGCCATTGAGAACACCACCAGATATGTGGCATGTCACCTGTAGACGCACACAGGCTCGGACTGGCCCACAGAATTACAGGTGAATCCTTCGGTGGGCACCTGAGAAAGGTGGGCCCTTAGTCTCCCACCCCCTGCACAAGTGGCACATAACACAGTAGATTTACTGCTCTACATACATATATTCAATGTACAGCACCTCAACCAGCCTATGTTCATATATTAACTCCCCAGTTTATTATTCTAGACACAGAGCTGAGATGGCTTCTAGGTATAGAGGAAAGCTAGCCAGTATCCTCTTTTCCCCAGGACCTACCTTCTCAAACTTGCTGCAGGGACCCCCATATTCAGCCATCTGGAAGCATCTTGGCAAATGGAGATGAAATTTAGGAATTTCAATATTTTGGCACATTTTCCATTTTAATCCATTTTTTCCAGTAACAAAGTAAGGGTTAACAGCCAAACAAAACTCAATATTTATTGCCCTGATTCTGTAGTTTGCAGAAACACCCCATATGTGGTCGTAAACTACTGTACGGGCACATGGTAGGGCGTAGAGGGAAAGGTGCGCCGTGTGGTTTTTGGAAGGCAGATTTTGCTGGACTGTTTTATTGACACCATGTCCCATTTGAAGCCCCCCTGATGTACCCCTAGAGTTGAAACTCCATAAAAGTGACCCAATCTAAGAAACTACACCCCTCAAGGTATACAAAACTGATTTTACAAACGTTGTTAACCCTTTAGGTGTTCCTCTAAAGTTTATGGCAAATGGAGATGAAATTTCAGAATTTCTTTTTTTGGTAACCTTGCCTCACAAAAATGTAATATAGAGCAACCATTTTAGTATCTCCATAGTCTAAGAGTCAGTTTTTTTTTAAAAGTTTTTAGCCGATTATCTTAGGTAGGGGCTCATTTTTTGCGGGATGAGAGGACGGTTTTTTTGGCACTATTTTGGGGGGGCATATGACTTTTTGATCGCTTGCTATTACACTTTTTGTGATGTAAGGGGACAAAAAAAAAAAACAACCACCTTTTTTTGCACCGTTTTTATTTTATTTGACCGTGTTCATCTGAGGGGGTTCTGTCATGGGGTATTTTTATAGAGCAGAGTCTTAAGGACGCGGCGATAACTAATATGTGTGCCCGCACACATGATACAACACTGCCTGCCCACACACATGATGTCACACTGCCTGCCCACATACATGATGTCACACTGCCTGCCCACATACATGATGTCACACTGCCTGCCCACATACATAATACCACACTGCCTGCCAGCATACATGATGTCACACTGCCTGCCCGCATACATGATACAACACTGCCTGCCCGCATACATGATACAACACTGCCTGCCCGCATACATGATACAACACTGCCTGCCCGCATACATGATACAACACTGCCTGCCCGCATACATGATACAACACTGCCTGCCCGCATACATGATACAACACTGCCTGCCCGCATACATGATGTCACACTGCCTGCCCACATACATGATGTCACACTGCCTGCCCACATACATGATGTCACACTGCCTGCCCACATACATAATACCACACTGCCTGCCAGCATACATGATGTCACACTGCCTGCCCGCATACATGATACAACACTGCCTGCCCGCATACATGATACAACACTGCCTGCCCGCATACATGATACAACACTGCCTGCCCGCATACATGATACAACACTGCCTGCCCGCATACATGATACAACACTGCCTGCCCGCATACATGATACAACACTGCCTGCCCGCATACATGATACAACACTGCCTGCCCACATACATGATACAACACTGCCTGCCCACATACATGATACAACACTGCCTGCCCACATACATGATACAACACTGCCTGCCCACATACATGATACAACACTGTCTGCCCACATACATGATGTCACACTCTCTGCCCACAAATTACATGATACAACACTGTCTGCCCACATACATGATGCCACATGGAGGGACACTTCTAGATTGTGGTGCTTATAGAACAGACTACACAGTGTAGCGGTATACTGTATATTGTGTGGCACAGTGTAGAGGTATACTCAATATTGTGTGGCACAGTGTAGGCTATATGTGTATAACATAAACATATTTCACATGAAAACTTACAATTACTTGGCTTGGCCCTTGGGGATCTCGGACACCACTTCAGCACTTTGGCCGGGGGCTCGGCGGAGCTGATGTGCTTTATCCTAATGAGAAAGATTTCATAATAAGGATTTGGAGAAGGGGCAGAGGGATAGCAGAGCAGGGAGTCTAGGGGATCATACCATGGGGGAGTAATAAAGCCCACCATAATGCCCCCCCCCCAGTAGTAATAATTCTCCTTACAATACACGGTGCAAAAAATACCCCCTTGTAATGCCCCCCAGTTGAGCTAATGTTCCCATAGTGTCCCCCATAATGTGCCAGTATAAAATACCCCTATATAGTGCCCCCAGTAAATGCCCCATAGTGCTCCTCTCCCCCCTTCCTCCTAGTGTCCCCATAATGTACCAGTATAAAATGCCCCTATATAGTGCCCCAGTTGAATTCCCTTAGTGTTCCCTATAATTTGCAAGCATAAAATACCCCTTCTTAGTGCCCCCCGGAGATGACCCCATAGTACTCCTCTTCCCCCTTCCCCATAATGTGTCCCAGTATAAAATGCCACTGTACAGAGCCCTCCATATAACTTAACCCTTCTTTGTGGCCTCAGTAGATGCCCCTATAGTGGCCACCAATAATGTGCCGGTAAGAAGTGACCCCTTCACCCCATGGTACATTTCTCCCCCAACCACCTCCATGATGGCACAGTGGCACTCACAGACGAGCACAACACAAGCTCACTCACAGACTGGTGAGCATTCGCAGTCACAGTCAGCTCACTTCCAGACATCCTGCGCGCCGCCCCACGTGACTACTACTGACCGAGTGACCCCGACTGCAGCGCTGAACACTGCTGCGTGGATTTGCCGCAGGAGACTTGTGCAAGTGGGGGGGGGGGGGGGGTCAGGGGCAGAAGGGGGCCCTATGTGTGCACATCCCTGCATCCCAGAAATACTGATGAACTGAAACACAAGGGAGAAATGGTCATTGTTTAAATGTTATTTGCAGCTACAGGAAATGTTTGATGGAGGCGATTGCTGCTAAGGGGAGACTCTACAGAATATTACATTTAGGGGTTCACTTTTTCTCACTGTAGTCAGAATTTTACACAATAAGCTTTGTAAAAAACATGAACTGTTTGTGTGCGTTATTGGTTTAGTTACATTGTGTTTGTCTACAATTGTGACTTAGATAATAATTAGATCACATTTCATTAGTAATCGGTGAACAAAATCCAGGTCATTCCAAAGGGATCACTTACTTTTTCTTGCAGCTGTATAAAATAATAAATAAATTAGTGATCATTACTTACCTCAATGGCTCACCAAAGAGGGCAATGATTGGCTGCAGCGGTCATGTGATGTCAACGTGATATCACTGTTGCAGCCAGGTAAACAAATCACGGCCGGGACAACCTCAGTGCAGGATCAGCCAGGGTCAGCAATAACCACAACTTTATTGCAGGTAGATGCCCTGTGCCAAGGGGTTGTCCAACTTTCAAGTGTTTTTAAATGACCCCCCACAGAGCAGGGAATGGGGGTCAGGCTACTTTCACACTAGCGTTTTTACTGGATCCGGCAGGGTTCAGGAAAAACGCTTCCGTTACTGATAATACAACCACCTGCATCCGTTTTAAATGGATCCAGTTATATTATCTGTAACAAAGTCAAGACGGATCAGTCATGAACTCCTTTGAAAGTCAGTGGGGGACGGATCTGTTTCTATTGTGGCAGAGAAAACGGATCTGTCTCCATTGACTTGCATTGGGGGTCATGACAGATCCGTCTTGCTCCACATCCCAGGACCAAAAGCAAACCGCAGTACGCTTTCCGGTATGAGAACAGAACGGAATGCATTTTGGAGCATTCCATTCAGTTTTGTCCCCATTGACAATAAATGGGGACAAAACGGAAGCGTTTTTTTCCCCGGTATTGAGCCCCTATGACGGATCTCAATACTGGAAAACTAAAACGCTAGCTTGAAATACTGGTTTAGTTTACCGGTAAATCCTTTTCCAGGAGTCCGACATGACAGCACCCATGGAGGTTGTCCTATTGGTCTCTGTAGGGACAGGAAGCGAGAGAGATTAAAAGGCCCCCTCCCCTCCCACTCTCCAGTGTTCTTTCAAATTACTACACCGGATAGGATCCAACACCTTTATTAATACAATGTTATATTCACACTGCTTACAAGGCTGGAACCAGCATAACGGGGAGGGTAGTACAGGGTGCTGTCATGTCGGACTCCTGGAAAAGGATTTACCGGTAAACTAAACCAGTATTTCCAGGACGTCCCTCCATGACAGCACCCATGGAGAACTAACAACTGAATCTCCTAGGGGGGGGACTACTGCCTGAAGGACTTTCCGCCCAAAGGCCAAGTCCTGTCCGGCCAAAACGTCTAGCCTGTAATGTTTGGCAAAAGTCAGGAAGCTAGACCAGGTTGCCGCTTTGCAAATCTGGTCAATTGTAGCGTCGGCCCTTTCGGCCCAGGAAGTTGCCATTGCTCTCGTGGAATGTGCCTTCAGATTTAAGGGGCAGGCTATTTCTTGCAGCCTGTATGTTTCTCTGATGGTGTCCTTAATCCACCGAGCCAGCGTCTGTTTTGAGGCCTTCAAGCCTCTATTCTTCCCACCGAACTGGATGAACAGATTACTTGATCTCCTCCAGGAACTGGTTCTGTCCAGATAGGCCAGGATTGCTCTTCTAACGTCCAGCCTCTGGAATCTTTCCTCCTGTATATTTTTGGGGAGGGAACAAAATGAAGGGAGTGTTAGCTCTTGTTCTCTATGGAAAGCAGAGACCACCTTAGGTAGAAAGGCTGGGTCTGGCTTCAAGATTATGCGGTCATCCAAAATCCTTAAGTAAGGTTGTTTAATTGACAAGGCTTGGATTTCCCCTATCCTGCGGGCTGTGGTTATAGCCAGAAGAAACACTGCTTTGAGAGACAGAAATTTTTCGGATATCTGCCCAATCGGCTCAAACGGAGGATCGCATAATCCTTCTAGAACTACGTTCAGACTCCAGGGGGGAACCGACTGTCTCAAAGTGGGCCTCAATCTGGAAGCTGCTTTTAGAAAGCTTCTAATCCACCTATGATCTGCAAGGGGAGTATCGAGACAACAGCTGAGTGCCGAGACCTGTACTTTGAGTGTGCTGGGTTTCAGACCTGCATCAAACCCCTCCTGAAGGAACTCTAAAATACAACCCACCGTGGGGGATCTGGCATCTGCCTGGTTCTGTGACAACCAGGATGAGAACTTTTTCCAAATCTTGTTGTATATTGCTCTTGTAATAGGTTTGCGGCAGCTCTGTAAAGTTGAAATTACCTTGTCCGAGAGTCCCTTGTTCCTTAAGGTTTGCCTCTCAGGATCCACGCTGTAAGGTTCAGTTTGTCCAGGTTGGGGTGAAACAGAGGACCTTGTGATAGTAGGTCTTGTCTTCTTGGAAGGGTTATTGGTTCCCTGATGGACATGGTCTTTAGAACCGAAAACCAGGCTCTCTTGGGCCAAGCTGGAGCTACCAAGATCAGCGTGGATGAGCACCCTCTCAATTTCTTCAGGATTAGCGGTATGAGGAGAAGTGGGGGAAAAGCGTAGGCTAGGCTCATATCCCAAGGTTGGGAAAGAGCATCCACCGCCAGTGGTCCTCCTCTTGGGTCTAGCGAGAAGAAATAGTCCAGCTGAGTATTTCTGCTGGACGCAAATAAATCCACTTGAGGTCTCCCCCACTGTTGGCAAATCATTTGGAATACCTCCTGGTTCAACTTCCATTCCCCTGGCCTGACTAATTGTCGGCTGAGAAAGTCCGCTGTGTAATTGAGAGATCCCTTCAGGTGTGTGGCTGAAATGGACAAGATCTTCTCCTCTGACCAGCTGAAGATGAGATTCGCTAGGTCCTGGAGATGAGGATTCTTCGTCCCTCCTTGTCTTTTTATGTAGCAAACTGTTGTTATGTTGTCCGATAGCACTCGGACATGATGACCTATGAGGAGATGTTCTGCCGCTCTTAGGGACTCCCAGACCGCTTTCAATTCCCTGTAGTTTGAGGATCTTAGGGCGTCTGCGTCGGACCAACTGCCCTGAAAGAACTGGTCCCCTAGGTGGGCTCCTCAACCATGGCTGCTTGCGTCCGTGGTTAATGTTTTGAGCGGTATCGTGTTCCAGGCAACTCCTCGGGACAGGTTTTCTGTTACCAACCACCAGGAGAGGGAGTTTACCGCCCCGTCTGAAAGAGATACCTTGGTGTTTAGTGATCTGTGGTCCTTGTCCCAAGAAGCGAGGACCTCCGCCTGGAGGGTTCTTGTATGGAACTGGGCCCAAGGAACAGTTGTGATGCATGAGGTCATCAGTCCTAGGACCTGCATGGCTTCCCGCAGAGTCCGTTTTTTCTTTAGTTTGAAGGCTCTTATTCTTTCCCTTATGCTGACCTGCTTGTCTTGGGGAAGAAGAGAGTATTGGGTCACGGAATTTAGGAGGGTTCCTAGGAACTTCTTTTGCGTTGCTGGTTGTAGGTCCGATTTCTCCAGGTTTATTTTCCATCCTAGACGAGTGAGTAAAGATAGAGTCCTTCCTTTGTGAAGCTCTAACTCCTCCTCTGAGTCTGCCACAAGCAGAAAGTCGTCTAGGTAGGGGACTATAGTTACCTGTCTCTGTCTTAGATAGGCAACTATCTCCGCCACTACCTTTGTGAAGATGCGTGGGGCTGATGAAATTCCAAACGGGAGACATTGGAACTGGAAATGCATAATCCTTCCGTCCTTCTTGATTGCGAACCTCAAATATTGCTGACAATGAGGGTGAATGGGGACGTGATAATATGCGTCCTTTAGATCCAGGGTGCATAAGAACGCCCCTGGGCTTATCAACGGAATTGCAGATTTTATTGATTCCATCTTGAAATGATGATGTGTTATCCATTTGTTCAGAAATTTCAGATTGATGATGGTTCTCTTGGAGCCATCTGGTTTTGTGATGAGGAAGAGTTTTGAGTAGTGACCTTTGAACTCCTCTGAAGGAGGGACTTGTACAATTGCGCCTAAAGTCAGAAGTTTTTGGATGTCCGTCAGGAGCTGGTCCTGCAGAGAGGTCGATTGAAAGACTGTGGTCTGGAATAGATGAGGAGGAGGAAGGCGAAACTCTATCTTGAACCCCGTTCGGATGGATTCCAGGATGTATTGGTTTTTGGTTATCCTGGTCCATTCTTCCCAAAAGAACTGGAGTCTGCCCCCTACTGGCCTGGCGTCATTGTTTCTCAGGCTTGGAATTGGGGTTAAAAAGGAAACCTCGACCTTTTCCCCCTTTGGGGTAGCTCCACCTTCCAGTCTTCCCTTTACCTCTGGGAGTGCCCTGGAAGCTGCTGGTTGTCTTACGAAAGGGCAAAGGTTTCTTTCCTTTTTCCTCCGGAAACCCCTTCTTTCTGTCCGCTGTCTTCTCCAGGATCTCATCCAGTACCGGACCAAAGAGGTGAGAACCTTTAAGGGGTAAGGCGCATAGTTTATTCTTGGAGGCTATATCCCCCGACCAGGGTTTTAGCCACAGGGCTCTCCTTGCCGTATTGGTTAGGGAGTCTGTTTTTGCTGCAAATCTTATGGACTCCGCTGAGGCGTCTGCTACAAAGGATGCAGCCATCTTAAATAGGGGTAATGACGCCAGGATCTCTTCCTTAGGGGTGTCTTGCCTAAGATGTTCTTCCAGCTGGTTCACCCAAAGACACAGAGATCTGGCCACGGACGTAGCAGCAATATTGGTGTTAATGCTATTGGCCGAAACTTCCCATGCTCTTTTGAGCAAACCGTCGATCTTCCGATCCATTGGCTCCTTTAACTGGGCTGAGTCCTCAAAGGGGAGGGTGGTTCTTTTTACCACCTTCGCCACCTGGATATCGACTTTAGGGACTACATCCCACAGTTTTGTGTCCTCCGGGTTGAACAAAAGCCTGTTCTTAAATTCCCGCGGTATATACAATCTCTTATCGGCGTCAGCCCATTCGTCTATGACTAGGTCCTTCAAATTCTCGTTCACCGGGAACAATTTTTTCTTCCTAGCTTTTAAGCCGCCGAACATCTCGTCCTGTATCGAGCGAGTCTGTTCCTCTTCCTCTATATCCATAGTCTGTCTTACAGCCGACAGGAGGGGATCTAGATCTTCTTGTGAGAAGAAATATCTTCTCTGATCATCGGCCATATGGGAAGAACCCTGATCGTCGTCCCCCTTTAAGGTTTCCCCTTCTGAAAGGTATAAGCCTTCTTCTTCAGAATCCGACTCCCTGAGCACACGGGGTCTTTTGGGGGGAGGGGAGACGGCACAGGGTTTCTGCGCTACACTAGAGCTGGCCGCCTGGATCTCCTCTTTCACAATCACTCTCAGGTCTGCCAGAAGGGAGGATTGTTCGTCTCTGAGGATTTTTGCTAGGCAGTCACTACACAGGGCTTTTATATATGCCTCCCCCAGTCTCTTTGAGCATAGCGCACATCTTCTGGGTTTCTTTTTAGGCTCTCCCAGCGACTTAACCGTGGTGTCTTTCTCCCCCTGGTAGGAAGAGAGAGAGACCATTAGCCCAGCGTAAGGAATAAAGGAGAGGGACCTGGATACATCTCACTTTACTTACATGACTCGGGGTAGGGATGTCTGCGCTAGTGTCCTGCATAGCTGACATCTGGACCTCCATACCACACCTGGACAGCAAACTGACATTCAATTTAAGTCCTACCTGGTCCACCCGTTGCCGCGCGGCTCCGCCTCCTTATTTCCAGGTGGGGGGGGGACTCAATGCCATGCAGAGTCGACCCCCCCTGCGTGCATTCCGCCGGGCTCGGCGTTCCCTGGGCGCCGCCATCTTTCTTTCGCCCATGTGACCCGCACTTCCAGTCACATGGGCTGCACGCCGAACGGGAGGAGCGCCGAGCGCAGGAGCCGCAGCCGATCCCAGAGCTCCCGAACCCGGAAGAAGCGGCCTCGGCTCCCTGATACCGCGGCCACCACACAGCGCTCCCGACCGCTCTCAGCTCCTCGCCGATGCGGCCAGAAAAGAAGGTATCTGGGGAAGCCAGGGGACCTCTACCCAGAGAGGTGCTAGCTTTTAGGGCCCCCGGAGCCTGAAGAGGAGAGGGAGACCCCCCCGACCAGGCTCGGCCCCATATAGATTCCCAGGGCAGGGAAAAGATTCTCTCGGCTCCCATCCCTGTAGGGACAGGAAGAACACTGGAGAGTGGGAGGGGTGGGGGCCTTTTAATCTCTCTCGCTTCCTGTCCCTACAGAGACCAATAGGACAACCTCCATGGGTGCTGTCATGGAGGGACGTCCTGGAAAGTAGCCTTACTTGTGCTGCTGCAGCCAATGGCCAGTCATTGGCTGCAACACTGCACATGACCCTCGTCTGTACTGGGAGATTACATTTAGGCACCAAGGGTCCCTTGACAGGTCCTGCTGGGTGTGGGAAAATATAAAAAAAAACAAAAAAACACTGAAGTTTGACAACCACTTTAAGGCTACCTGCATACAATGCAGATTACAGTTTTTCGAAGCGCAATACAGTACTAGCAAAATGTACTCATCGTTTTTCATGCAGATTTAGCAATCCACAGAATGCCAGTTGTTTATGCGGATTTCACACTCTGAAATGCAAGGGCGAGAGCTGCAGAAAATGGGCATAAAAAAACCTGAAAGTAACACATACGGTTTTTAGGGCATGTAAGAGGGTGAAAGCCACCATTGCTTAAATACGGTTTCTAATACTGTTGATGTGAATTTTTACTTGTTAGGCCCCTTTCACACGGGCGAGATTTCCGTGCGGGTGCGATGCGTGAGTTGAACGCATTGCACCCGCACTGAATCCTGACCCATTCATTTCTATGGGGCTGTTCACATGAGCGGTGATTTTCACGCAACACTTATGCGTTGCGTGAAAATCGCAGCATGTTCTATTTTCTGCGTTTTTCACGTAACGCAGGTCCCATAGAAATGAATGGGGTTGCGTGAAAATCGCAAGCATCCGCAAGCAAGTGCGGATGCGGTGCGATTTTCACGCATGGGTTCTAGGTGACAGTCTATTCACTGTATTATTTTCCCTTATAACATGGTTATAAGGGAAAATAATAGCATTCTGAATACAGAATGCATAGTATAATAGTGCTGGGAGGGTTAAAAAAAATAAAAAAGTTAACTCACCTTATCCCCATGATCGCCTAGTTCCCGGTCGGTCTCTTCTTTAGCTGTGACTAAAGGACCTGTGGTGATGTCAGATCACATGCTCCATCACCATGGTGATGGACCATGTGATTGGAGCATGTGATCTGACATCACCAAAGGTCATTCAGCCCAAGCCCACAGCTAAAGAAGAGACCGACCGGGAACTACACGATCATGGGGATAAGGTGAGTTAACGTTTTTATTTTTTTTTAACCCTTCCAGCGCTATTATACTAAGCATTCTGTATTCAGAATGCTATTATTTTCCCCTTATAACCATGTTATAAGGGAAAATAATAGAATCTTCAGAACATCAATCCCAAGCCCGAACTTCTGTGAAGAAGTTCGGGTTTGGGTACCAAACATGCGCGATTTTTCTCACGCGAGTGCAAAACGCATTACAATGTTTTGCACTCGCACGGAAAAATCGCGGGTGTTTCCGCAACGCACCCGCACATTTTTCCGCAACGCCCGTGTGAAACCAGCCTTAGAGTTGTCATTGTGCAGTTTTACCACTAGAGGCCGCTGTTCCTCCACACAGTTAAAGGGGTTGTCCGAGTTATTTTTTTTGTTCTTTCTATGTTCCTAACTAAGCAAATGTAACAGCTTTCCAATTCACTCCCTTTATCTCCGGTGCCTGGTTTCTCAGATGTCACTGAGGGTCACATGACCTATGATGTCAGCTTCTCTCCCTGCTCTGATAAAGGTCATTTACAAGCCTGTAAACATCACTGTGCTGGACACGCCCCCCCCCCCCCCCCCTTCACTGCAATCTACTCTCTGCTAGGATTCTTAACCCCTTCAGCTGCACAGCTCTGCAGGCAGGGACAATTCTGGGCACTGGAGCTGATATACTAGAGACAGCATTGCACAAGGTGGTAGGGGGGAGATCCTGTGTGTATTAGCATTGTCATTATACAGCTGGGACTTGTAGTCCTACACATGCAACATGCTGCAGAGTCTCCCAGCACTCAGGGCAGCTATTGTATCCACTCCCTTAGCAGTGTCATTATACAGCTGGGACTTGTTGTATGTGTAGGACTACATGCTGCAGAGTCTCCCAGCAGGCAGGGCAGCTCTTGTAGCCATTCCCTTAGCAGTGTCATTATACAGCTGGGACTTGTAGTCCTACACATACAACATGCTGCTGAGTATCCCAGCAGTCAGACATGTCACTCAGGGCAGCTATTGTATCCACTCCCTTAGCAGTGTCATTATACAGCTGGGACTTGTATGTGTAGGACTACATGCTGCAGAGTCTCCCAGCAGGCAGGGCAGCTCTTGTAGCCACTCCCTTAGCAGTGTCATTATACAGCTGGGACTTATAGTCCTACACATACAACATGCTGCAGTCTCTTCCAGCAGGCTCCCAGCACTCAGGGCAGCTCTTGTAGCCACTCCCTTAGCAGTGTCATTATACAGCTGGGACTTGTAGTCCTACACTTACAACATGCTGCAGAGCCTCCCAGCAGCCAGACATGTCACTCATGGCAGTACTTGTATTCACTCCCTTAGCAGAGCAGGGGGGAGAGGCAGAGATTGTTTTTATTGCATGTAAACAAAGGCCCAGAAAAGAACCAGGGACATGAGGAAAAATATATATATATTTTTGCATAAAACTTGCTTAGCTTAGTTATATATCAGATTTTCAGTGCTATATTATTTTTTTTCATAACTCGGACAACCCCTTTAAACAGGACCTTTCACCAGGATACATGTATTGAAATAGTTATATTACCTTACAGTGCGGCCCCCAGTGAGGTCTTTCCGCTTTTTTTTTTTTCAAAGGACCACTGTGGTCCCCATTTGTTATGGCGCCTCATATGCCAACAAGGCGATTCGGTTCAACTAGGCGGGGACTTGGAATTTGTCCTGGGCGCGGTTATCTTCTCCCTGGCTGCGAGTGCATCCAATCAGAGCGCCCCGCTCTTAGCCAGGAAGAAGGAGCTCAAGGTCTCGCAAAAACTTGAGCTTTTACACATCCCAAGCCGTGCGCCATCTCGGAGTCCCCGGCATAGGCGGCAGCAGCAGCATCCGCCAGGGACTCCAAGATGGCGCACAGCTCTGGATGTGTAAAAGCTCGCCAGAACTTGAGATCCTTCTCCCTGGCTAAGAGAGGTCCACTGAGGCTGGAATGTGGCCCTGTGATAAGAAGAGCACAATTAGCTAAACCAGTGTCCACTTTATATGCAACACTAATGGATGAGCAAGATTCTCCGATTGATAGATTTTGTACCATGGAGACATGATGTAGTAGATTTGGAGGCCTCTCCTGTGAGAGAACTGAGCCGCACGTGGCGATCCACAGTTGTTAGTGCCAGAGACCAACTTATACAGTTGAAATGGTTACATACTTTAGGGTGTATTATACACCTGGCAGGTTATTTAAGACGCGTAAATTAACTAGTCCTCAATGCACCGTTGCGGATACCATAGTGGCTGTTTCTTTCACATGGTGTGGCAGTGCCCGATGATTATTCTGAATTTTTGGACGGAGGTGCATGCCTATACAAATACTAAACTTGGCTTTCCAGGGGGCCCGCACGCCGAGGAGGAGTCTCCTGGGATTAGTTAACGATGTTATCCCCACTAAATACGGTAGGCGACTATACAGGTTACTTCTACAGTATATTACATACATTATATATATTAAAATGATCTTTTACCATGGTGATGGATCATGTGACAGACCATGTGATGACCGCAATGACGTCACCACAGGTCCTTTTCCTGTGCACAGCAAAGATGAAGAAGCGAAGAGAAGCCGGGCTGCGCGATCAAGTGGATTAAGGAGAGTTAAAAAAAAATTTAACCCCTCCAGCCCTATTGTACTATGCATTCTGTATTCAGAATGCTATTATTTTCCCTTATAACCATGTCCCCATCCCGATAGTCTCCTAGCAACCGTGCGTGAAAATCGCACCGCATCTGCACTTGCTTGCGCTTTTCACACTTCACCATTCACTTCTATGGGGCCTGCGTTGGGTGGAAAACGCACAAAGAGGAGCATACTGCGATTTTCACGCAACGCACAAGTGATGCGTGAAAATCACCGCTCGTGTGCACAGCCCCATAGAAATTAAAGGGTCCGGATTCAGTGCGGGTGCAATGCGTTCACCTCACGCATTGCACCCGCGCAGAAATCTCGCCCGTGTGAAAGGAGCCTTAGGCCCCTTTCACACGGGCGAGTTTTCGGTGCGGGTGCGATGCGTGCGGTGAACGCATTGCACCCGCACTGAATCCTGACCCATTCATTTCTATGGGACTGTGCACACGAGCTGTGATTTTCACGCATCACTTGTGCGTTGCGTGAAAATCGCAGCATGCTCCTCTTTACGTAACGCAGGCCCTATAGAAATGAATGGGGTTGCGTGAAAATCGCATGCATCCGCAAGCAAGTGCGGATGCGGTACGATTTTCACGCATGGGTTCTAGGTGACAGTCTATTCACTGTATTATTTTCCCTTATAACATGGTTATAAGGGAAAATAATAGCATTCTGAATACAGAATGCTTAATATAATAGTGCTGGAGGGGTTAAAAATAATAAAGTTAACTCACCTTCTCCTCTTGTTCGCTTAGATGCCGGTCTGTTCTTTAGCTGTGGGCTGAAGGACCTGTGGTGATGTCAGATCACATGCTCCATCACCATGGTGATGGACCATGTGATTGGAGCATGTGATCTGACATCACCTCAGGTCATTCAGCCCACAGATAAAGAACAGACCGGCATCTAAGCGATCAAGAGGAGAAGGTGAGTTAACTTTTTTATTATTTTTAACCCCTCCAGCACTATTATATTAAGCATTCTGTATTCAGAATGCTATTATTTTCCCTTATAACCAAGTTATAAGGGAAAATAATACAATCTTCAGAACATCAATCCCAAGCCCGAACTTCTGTGAAGAAGTTCGGGTTTGGGTACCAAACATGCGCGATTTTTCTCACGCGAGTGCATAACGCATGACAATGTTTTGCACTCGCACGGAAAAATCGTGCATTTTCCCGCAACGCACCCACCTCTTATCTGGGCAAAAAACATGACGCCCGTGTGAAAGAGGCCTTAGGCCTCTTGCACACAACCGTATGTATTTTGCGGTCTGCAAAAAATATGGATGACATCAGTGTGCATTCCTAATTATGCGGAATGGAACAGTTGGCCCCTAATAGAACAGTACTATACTTGCCCGTAATGCGGACAATAGGACAAGTTTGATCTTTTAGCGAAATGGAAATACGGGACCTTAGATTGGGATCCCCATTGGGGACAGTTGGATGCTAATGTCTGTAAAGCACTGCGGAATATAGTAGCGCTATATAAGTGCATAAAATAAATAAATACAGAAACTAAATGCACACGGAGTACCTTCCGTTTTTTTTTGCAGACCCATTGAAATGAATGGTTCTGTATACGGTCCGCAAAAAAATAAAACCGGAACGGAATGAAAATATGTTCGTGTGCAAGATGCCTTAGGGTATGGTTAAGTGGCGACATTTCATATAATGAATTACAAGGTGTCATTCCGGGACATGCTACGACCAAGTAGGATTTTTTTGTGATTGCTGCGTAGCAGTATTTGGCATGTTGCATTGTGACGCCACTATAATAAGTTATATCAAACGTTGCGCAACTTTCTTGCCGCACACACTTCCATACTCCTTTGTGTTGCGCAACACATGTTGCCGGATCCTAACTCTTTGCATGATGAGCATTTTGTGATCTCGGCTAAAGATTTACGGGGCTGGTCTTGTGTAATTTGGGGACAGATCCTTGTTAATTTTGCTTAGGGTACTTTCACAGTTGCGGTTTTCTTTTCCGGCATAGAGTTCCGTCCTAGGGGCTCAATACCGGAAAATAACTGATCAGTTTTATACCCATGCATTCTGAATGGAGAGTAATCCGTTCAGGATGCATCAGGATGTCTTCAGTTCAGTCTTTTTGACTGATCAGGATGGAGATAATACCGCAGCATGCTACAGTTTTAGCTCCGGCCAAAAAAAACTGAAGCCTTGCGTGAATTTTTTTCCATAAGAATGTATTAGTGCCGGATCCGGCATTCAAAATACTGGAACACCGGATCAATCCTTCTGGTCTGACCGAAAAGTGAAAATATTTGGTGAAAATCCACATCAGGTGATTTGCTGCAGATTTAAGATCCGCACCGGTCGGAAAAGCTGCAGCATATCTGACCAACGTGACACTCTAACCCTGGGTTCACACCTGAGCGTTTCTGAGACGCGCGTATTTGTAGCGCGTTTTTTGCAATAGTAAACGCGTGTTTGTGTGATTGACTGCAGTGTTGTCAAATGAGTCTATGGGCCAAAACGCGCGAAAAACGCCCCCAAAAGAGCTCAAGAACTTGTTTATGCGTCGGGCGTTTTACAGCGCGTTCAAACGCGCGGTAAAACGCTCAAGTGTGAACCAGGGCCATAGGGAATCATTGGTTTTCACGTGTTGAGCGTTTTACAGCGCGTTTGAACGCGCTGTAAAACGCTCAGGTGTGAACTTAGGGTTAGGCTTCCTTCACCCTGTTTTCAGGCTACGTTCAGAAGGCCGTGGTTTATACGTTGGAAGCGGTGGACCTGCTGGCCCTTTGAATGGAGCCAAGCCGTGGCTTTAAACCACTCACAGAGCAAATCGCAGTGTTGCCTCCCTTTGGAAAAAAATGGAAGGTGGACACCATGCATCCAACTGCCGGAATTTCTGTGTGGAGTGCCCACTAAAATTCTGGCGCCATAATCCACAGTGCGAACGAATTGTCAGGGCTCTTTCATATGAGCGAATTTTCCGTCCTGATGTGATGTATGTAGTGAACACATGACATGCCGACTGAATCCTGACCCCTGAACACAGAGATGATGCGTGCAAAACCACTCGTGCACAAAGACCCATTGAAATGAAGGGGTCAGGATTCAGTCCGCATGTCATGTGTTCACTACATACATCACATCAGGACGGAAAATTCGCTCATATGAAAGAGCCCTAACAATAAAATAAATAAATAAATAAATAAAAAAATCGCAGCATATTGTGCATTTTTCAAGTGAATGGGGCTTGTGGGAAAAACGTAAGGCAACCGGACGCAATGCATTTTTCACTGATGGTTGCTAGATGTTGAGTGCTATTATTCAGGAGTGTGCAATCCGGATACAATCCAGATGGGAAAAACGCACACATTGAATGTAATGCAAGTCAGTGGACATGTGTGCAAAACCCTCCGTTTTTCCCTGAACAGACCCTGACACAATCCCTATCACTCACGTGAAAGAAGCCTTAGTAGGGTTTTTTGGATGAAAAAAAAAAAAAGCCCCAGAATATATTTAGTAACATTTTCTTTTTATACAGAAATTTTTGTTGTGTTTCTTTCTGCCTGTTTTTACCCTATAGAGAAGCCAATGGGAAAAATACCTCAAAAAAGAAACCAAAACCTACTCAGAGCATACTGCGTTTTAAAAAGTTACACTCAAACAGAGGGGGAAAAAAACAAAAACACACACACTGTAAGAGGTAAAACCTGAAAAAAGAAAAGCTTAAAAACCCATTTCCTCCCGAAAAACATGGTGTGAAAGGAATAAAAAGAAAATCTTAAAACAAAAACAAAACATTTTCTGAATAAAGTGTTGCAGGCCGGAAACCCATCACAGTCAATGGGGTCCACCTAGTGCAGTTTATGTCTGTTGTGATGGCACCAGTGCTTCTGATACTTTCATTGTTCTGCTCCTATAACGGAGCAGAAGATACGGTAAAGGATTAGTGCCAATGTGAATTAGGGCTCATGCACACGGCAGTTGATCGACTGTCCCGTGCATTGGGGACTGCAATTTGCGATCCCGAATGCACAGGCAACATCCGTGCAGATTCTGCAGATGGATCCAGACCCATTCAACTTGAATGGGTCCGGGGTCCGTCTGCACCGCAAAAGAGTAGTGCATGCACTACTTTTTAGCGTTACAGAGGGACGGACAGAAACTACGGAGTGCTTCTCTGGGGTTCCTCTCCTCCGTTCTGCACTGACTTTCTGGATTGCGGACCCATTCGCGTGAATGGGTCCACATCCATGATGCAGGGTGCACATGGCCGGTGCCCGTGTATCGCGGACCGCAATACAGGCACGGTCGGCCAATGGACGTGTGCATGAGCCCTTAGCCTTGACACTTCACAAGCAAGGGTTAAAAAAATTAAATGTACATCTATTATTTGGTGTAACTGACGTATAGAATGTCTACAAAACCTCAGCTTAAGGCCTCATGCACACGACCATTGTTTCATTCCGTGTCCGTTGTTCCGTTTTTCGTGATTTTCTGCGGACCCATTGGCTAATGCACCGTTTGTCATCCACGTCCGTGACCCGTGGTTCCAGTCCATCCAAAAAAATATAACCTGTCCTATTTTTTTAACGGAAAACAGTTCGCGGACGCATTCAAGTCAATGGGACCGTGAAAAAACACGGAGGTACACAAGATTGTCATCCGCGTCCGTTTTTTCCCTATTTGCATGGAAAACTTGACTTAGACTATTTTTTACTTTCCTTCATGTCTGGTGATCCTCCAAAAATAAAGGAAGACACACGGAAACGGACCACGGAACCCCATTTTGCGGAACGGAACACAACAACGGTCGTGTGCATGAGGCTGGTCGTGTGCATGAGGCCTATAGAACCGCAAGGAAGCCATAAGAGACCACAGCAATGTTCTTGAGTGGTAGCGAGAGTCTCTCAAGATAGGTTGCCAGGGGCAGGAAGAAAACAGTTCAGGGCCACAACTGGGTTCTGGAGGCTGAGGTATGGTGGACCACAGGGGTCAAAAACAGTGTTGCCTGTCAAAAAATCATTGTCCAGTAAGTAAATGATGGAATTTTTAAAGGTGAACTCCGTCTGAGTTTGAGCATCCCGATATGATTCGGTCTTTCCGATTTGGTTGGCGATACCGCAGTTTCCTATGGTACTTTCAGCGGATAATGGAAAATTGTCCAGAACTTCTACTTTGATGGATTCTACTGACTGAGGAGTTATGTCGGAAGACGGATTCTGTGATGGCACCCCGCACAGCGGACTGTTCTCTTCGGGGGTCTTGTTTTCTCTCTTCCTTTTGAAAGCTTTTCTTAGGGATAAATCTTCATTCATCTTTTCTGAAGAAGGCGCTAGGCCGTGAAAAATGGTGGGCAAAGCGTTTGGACGTAGAGTTCGGCCATCAGCATTTATGATAAAGCTGTCGTCGGAGAAGTGCAGGGAGCACAGGCGATACTTGTTGTATTTCTTCCTCTTGTTATCCAGGATCTGGTTGGCGATGGCGTCAATGTCGTGGAAGTGTTGCCCCAGCTGTAGAAGCCATTCTTTTATTCTCTGCAATGAGTTTGGGAAGCAGTGGAGTTTGATTTCATAGCCGTTACAATGCCGTCCTGGGACAAACGTGCAGCCGTTAATCGAACAAACCGGCATGTCTGCACTGCCTGAAAAAGAGAGGACATGTTGAAATGGAAGGAATCACTGCGTGCTCCCCGCCACAGGAAACTGCTCAAGGTCCTGGGTAATTGCCTGTATAACATGCGCTTTACATGGGACTATGCAATTCTCCAGGCCTTGAGGCTACATGTTCACATGGCAAAAAAATCTGCAGCTGAAAACTGATTTATTTATTTTGTGCCATAAACACCGCCATATACACTTCAGGTACCCCTCCAACTCATCAATGCGTTTTACCCCTTTGCCCTCGACTTCCATGGAAAAGCCAGCCTCAAAAATGCTTCCACATTCTGCCACCTCAAAGCGGTTTGTAAAACAGCTGTGTACAAGTACATGCCCATGGGCACAAGGGCAGGCATTTCCCATTAGGATCAGTGGGAAGTTTGGCAGCGTTTTACACAGCATTTTTTTTGGCTGTGTGAACATGGCCTAAGGGTAGAGCTACACGTGGCAGAAAAGCTGCAGATTTCTGTATGGAAAGTAAACAGCATTTTGACAGTAGCAGCAAAGCGGGTGACATTTTAAAGAGATATTTCCATGTCAGACATTGGTGGCATATCACTAGGATATGCCACCTGTGTTAGATAGGAGCGAGTCCCAGAACTGGGCCCCTAAAGTGAAGGGGGGCACACCACCATGTGCCGCTACCTTCCATTCACATCCGGAAATCGCTGAGCTCGGCTAATTTCAGAACTATCATAGTGGTGACTGATCCACTGTAGGTGTACCACAGCCACAAAAACCCCTTTAGAAATGGGCAGTTTTTTCCCCCAGCAGCATCGCGGTCAGTATCACAGCAGGTCTCCTGCCGAATCGCCAGGCTACAGATTTATATCGCAGGCTTGTTCCGCAGCAGGTGACTTCGCTGCTACTGTGAGCGCTGTGCATTTTCTGCAAGCATTTCTGCTGTGGAGCATCTACAGCATTCATACCCCACCCCCCCCCCCCGTATGGCCATACCATAGAAGATGCCATCTAAACAGCCTCTGCTGCCAGCAGACAATGTTTCTGTATGGGGACGAGCGGTGTCATTAGTGATGGAGGTGATCACTGCATGTCTTCTCCACTGACGAGCAGGCGCTTTCCAGGAAGAAACCCTTCCCTCCTGACAATCATCTGCTCAATTGAGCAGTGTTACTCAGTCAGTATTTGATCAGCGATTTCCATCAGTGACTGAGCCAAAACCAGGAACAGAGGGTACACAGAACAGATACTTCCATTACACCTTATTGTGTTTTGGCTCACAATCACTGACGTGTGAATAACGCCTGGTGCTGTGGATGTCCACCCCTTACAATGTAGATGGTGAAATCTGCAGCAAAATCCACAAGTAACGTGAGTATTCTACTGTGGATTTCTCCCAACAAAACGTGTGGACACACTCAAAGGGTCAATTCACACGACTGTGTCCGTTTTTGCCCTGTGATACAAGGTGGCCCACGGAAAAGTAGCCCACCTCCAGCGAAAGCATGACATGATGAATGAGCAAGTGGATTGCTTTTTTATTTTATTTTTATTACCCACAAGTCACAAATGATGCTGAACGTGGGCATGTTGGATTATGTTGGCTGATACTGTGGATCATGAGAGAACACAGTGTGCCATCCGCATCTTTTGCGCCCCTGTAGAAATGAATGGGTCCACATCCGATCCACAAAATTGGATGACGGATGCATAAGGAAAAATATGGTTGTGTGAATGGGCCCCAAGTCTCTTGATCAGGCGGTGGATTGGCCATAGACCTTACAGGGAAATTTCCCAGTGGGCCGCCCAAGCTCTCCTGATGGCTACAAGCCAGGTAAATAATGATCTGAAGCATAATGGCCACAGGTGCCCTCCTGACCTCGGCTGGATTGCAGTCTTCAGTTGGATAATGTGGTGAGGGCGGCAGTATACTGTGCTGCACTGCGGTATACTGTGCTGCACTGCGGTATAGCAGGCCCCTCCTACTTCTGTTGTCCTGTCTTCTGTCAATTTGGACTTGCATACAGCATGGGGCCACTTTTAGGTTTTTTCCAGTTCCCAATCCGCCCCTGCTATTAACGCTGGCGCTGGAATTTTGGCACAGATACCATTTTCAATGGGAGGACTCTGCTGATTTTACCTTTGCAAAAACCTTAGAAGGTTTCCCAGGATTTTAGGACACGTTATCAATGTCTTATCAGTGGGGAGAGGCCTAACGCCCAGCAAGTGGACAGGACTGAGCTGCAGTACCAGGCACCGCCACTACCAAGTGGATGGTGCTGTAACTAGTAAACAATGCAGAGGCGGTGCTGGTCCTGAGGATATTGCGGGGTAAGTGACTCCTGCCCTGTGAAATTACTTATTACCCTTGATTGTAAGCTCATGAGCCACGGAAACCAGAACCACTCGCCCCACACAAAATTCTCATCTCTATGCTACAACTGCTCGCTGACGAGGGCCCACAGATAGATGCCCAGGGGCCACAGCTCATCCTCGAGGGTTGGCAATGGCATGACACAACTTTGCCTAGGCGGAAGATAAATAGTAAAGATGCCCGCTGCCCTCGGGTTTCCAACACTCACCCGGAGGCCGAGCTGGCCTAGAACTTCTGCTTCCCCTGCAGGGGGCCGCTGCCTGCAGTTCAGCGCCCGCAGCAGTGTGCACAGAACGGGATCTCGCGAGAAGTTGTAAGTGTAACAAAGTAACGCCGCCGGCAGTGCTCTGATGCTGATAGGCCAGTGACAGAACGGATCATGTCCCCGCCCCTTTTCCGCGGCGCGCAGAAGAGACCGCCCACTTGTTAATTTATTAATCTATTGGAATATCAGTCACGTGTGTTGTTATGAAGCTGAACATCACTGACTCGTATATAATGTCCGGCTATAGGTGCCAGGATGACGGTGCAGTCCACGCCATCCCTCAGGCGGCAATGGAACCCTGCACTCCCTGTGAGTAGCCGGCGTGTCCAGTGCGCATGTGCAGGCTCCGCCTCCCAGTCTGGGCTGTCGCAGCGAGCTAGTGGAGAGGAGACGTCAGGTGCGAGCGTGGCTGAGGAGGCCGGGGCGCTGCTCGTCTCCAAACATGTCCTTGCACAAGTGCCAGGAGGAATGGGAAGAGCTGGAGAAGGAATTCAAGCAGCTGCAGGTGAGAGGCGCAGGCGGCTGCGGGGGGCTTTGTCCTGGTGGGGTCTGCCCAGCACTGGATGACTGGCTCAGCAGGAGGCACAGGATCCCACTGCTGGATTACTCTGGCCATAGGTAATGATTACCAGTCACAATGCAGACTAGATCACAAATCGTGCTTTACGGCTCCATTGCTTCTTCAGTGTGATGTTACTATTGTCCTAGACATGTCCTCGCACAATCTACTCCTGGATGGGACTAGCCTCCCACTTATATATCAGGGATCGCATTATGTCGGCAGTGTGCAGCTCATGAAGACGTGTATACAAGGTGCACACATATGATGCTTTCATGGGTAAAAAGGGGGGATTTATCAGCGCTGCAGAAAGGGGGATTATTGGCTTTCAGGCCAAGGATGGCGGTGTTTCTGAAACTGCAGTTTGTGAACGGTTCACGTGCTGCTGTGGTGAGTGTGTATTGTGAGCGGACAAATGACACCATTGTGAATAAGGGAGGCGAACGTCGGCTATGAAGAGGGGCAAAATACAGAGGAGCGGCTCGCCACCAAAATGAACCAGGGGCAAACTGTACTGCGCATGGGGCTCTGAAGCAGACGGATGGTCACTGCACCTCTGCTAACAAAGTTGCATCGGCAGAAAAGGATTCCATTTTCATGGCAGTATCAGAATTGGAGCTCCGCTGATCAGCAAAGGGTTGCCTAATCCGATGAGTAACGTTTTCTGCTTCATCAGAGGAATGGACATTGGAGTGTTGGGCGAGAAATATCTGAGGACAAACACCCTGCAAACATTGCTGGAAGAACACAAGCCGGTGGTGAGAGCTTTATGCTTTGGCGAATGTTTGGGTATCAATCCTTGCTTGCAGATCAGACACCCATACATGCTGATTGGTTTTTCATTGGATCTTTCAGCAAGACAATGAAACGCCTCAAATGGCTAGAAATGTCCGGCATTGGTTGGAAGAGCATGGCCAAGACTTCCAAGGACTACCCTGGCCCCCTATTTCCCCAGACTTGAACCCAATTGAGCATCTGTAGGACCACGATCATTGCGTTTGCTCCATGTATCCTCCTCCATGCACCCTCCAGCAGCTCTAGGATACACTGCAGTCAGCATGGCTCCAGATACAGATGACAACCTACCTGTACCATACTGAGTCACTCTCAACCCATCTAGCTGCTGTCAGTGCTGCACATGGCAGTTACTCTGGATATTACACTGGACAAAAAATATAAACGCAACACTTTCAGTTTTGCTCCCATTTTGCATGAGCTGAACTCAAAGATCTGAAACATTTTCTACATGCACAAGGACCCATTACTCAAATATTGTTCACAAATCTGTGTTAGTGAGCACTTTGCCAAGATAATCCATGCCACCTCACAGGTGTGGCATATCAAGGTGCTGATTAGACAGCATGCATATTGCACAGGTGTGCCTTAGACTGCCCACAATAAAAGGCCACTCTGAAATGTGCACAGTTTGATCACATAGCACAATGCTACAGATGTTGCAACGTTTTGAGAGAGTGAGCAATTGGCACGCTGACTGCAGGAATGTCTACCAGAGCTGTTGCCTGTGCAATAAATGTTCATTTCTCTACCATAAGCCGTCTCCAAAGGCGTTTCAGAGAATTTGGCAGTACATCTAACCGGCCTCACAACTGCAGACCACGTGTAACCACACCAGCCCAGGACCTCCACATCCAGCATGATAGTCTGAGACCAGCCACCCGGACAGCTGCAGCAATCGGTTTGCATAACCAAAGAATTTCTGCACAAACTGTCAGAAACCGTCTCAGGAAAGCTCATCGGGGTCTGGACCTGACTGCAGGTCGTCGTCATAACCTGTCTGTTCAGGGCAGATGGCAGACAGTGTGTGTGGGTGAGTGGTTTGCTGACGTCTATGTTGTGGATCGAGAGGCCCATGGTGGGATTATGGTATGGGCAGGTGTATGTTATGGACAACGAACACAGGTGCATTGTATTGATGGCATTTTGAATGCACAGAGATGCCGTGACGAGATCCTGAGGCCCATTGTTGTGCCATTCATCCACGACCATCACCTCATGTTGCAGCATGATAATGCACGGCCCCATATTGCAAGGATCTGTACACAATTCCTGGAAGCTGAAAACATCCCAGTTCTTGCATGGCAGCATACTCACCGGACATGTCACCCATTGAGCATGTTTGGGATGCTCTGGATCGGCGTATACGACAGTGTGTTCCAGTTCCTGCCAATATTCTGCAACTTCTCACAGCTATTGAAGATGAGTGGACCAACATTCCACAATCAACAACCTGATCAACTCTATGCGATGGAGATGTGTTACACTGCGTGAGGCAAATGGTGGCCACACCAGATAATGACTGGTTTTCTAACCCCCACCTATGCAATATTCATGCTGTCTAATCAGCACCTTGATATGCCACACCTGTGAGGTGGGATGGATCATCTCGGCAAAGGAGAAGTGCTCACTAACACAGATTTAGAACAATATTTGAGTAATATGTGTGTGTGTGTGGGGTGTGTGTTTTTTTTTTTTTTTTTGTAGAAAATGTTTCAGATATTTGAGTTCAGCTCATGGAAAATGGAAGTAAAACCGAAAGTGTTGCGTTTATATTTTTGTTCAGTGTAGATGGTGGTCATAATAATGTGACTTGACTGTGTATTCTCCAATGAAAATAATTGGAACATTGCTTCATCATAAAATGTCAGTAGCTTACACATCGTAGTCCGCCTATGCAGCGTGAAGGCGGACTTATTCACCATTAACAAGGGTTGACCTGCAATAAACGGATTACTTACTGGGACCCCCAATGATCATAATGGTGATCCCATGTCCCCTATTTGGATGGAGCTGTTGTCAGCAGGCACACTGGCGCTCTGTTCAGTTTCTGTGGATTGAATGGATCAGTATTGCACATGTGTGACCACTGCTACTTTCCATTCAGAGACAGGTGACCAAGTTCTTGTTCCATTCTGAGACTCCTCCGTTCTCCCAAGCACTCAAACCCCCGGAGATACATTTCTTCATTTACTGCAAGGCCTGAACAGCCCCTTCTAGGCTGGTTGGTAATTAGTAAGGTTCTGTTCACTCTAGGGGTGGGCGATATGGCCTCAAATATATATTGTGATATATTTTCTTCTGTATGTATACAAATTACAAAACTGCCATCAGACATGTCCCCCAGAGCCAGTGTTATCAGCCCCAAGCCTTGTGTGTCATCTTCTATATGTCCTCCAGTGCCATCAGCCCCAAGCCCCATGGCCATCCTTTGCAAATAGATCACTCCAGCCCCCCCCTAGAAGAATTGCTATACTTACCTTTCCTGCAGGGTGCTCGGCGAGTCGTGGCCCTGGCCACTCCACTACAGTGTGGAGTCGGGAGCCACGGAGCGGTGAGAAGCTTCATCAATTCACTACCACTCTGTGGTAACATCGCGGTCCAGCGATATGGACAAAATCTGTATCGTTGCACAGATTCAGATCGTCTATATCGCCCACCCCTAGTTCACACTAGAGTCTTCACTTCCATTCATAATGGAGCCATGACTAGAATGGATGGACCCCATTTTTTATTTTTCTCCAAACAAATCCTGATGGATCCCTTACATGTGAATTTGCAGGGAATCTCATCCTTTGGCGCCTTTCGGATGAGTGAGTTCCACGCATCGGACTTGCAGCGTGAGTATGCGGCAGCTCTCGTCCTGACCTCCCAGCACTGACTGGGCACATATCATTATATTGATTTATGATGATGCTGTGTAACACTTAGGCCCTTTTCACACGGGTGAGTTTTCCATGCGGGTGCAATGTGTGAGGTGAACGCATTGCACCCGCACTGAATCCGGACCCGTTAATTTAAATGGGGCTCTTCACATGAGCGGTGATTTAAACTAATCACTTGTGTGTTGCGTGAAAATTGCAGCATGCTCTATATTGTGCTTTTTTTGTTCATGCAACGCAGGCCTCATAGAAGTGTGGATGCGGTGCGATTTTATAATATTTTTATTTATTTTTTTTCCCCCCCACACACAGTTGCTAGGAGACAATCGGGATGGGGACCCGATCATTATTATTTTCCCTTTATAACATGGTTATAAGGGAAAATAGCATTCTTAATACAGAATGCATAGTACAATAGCGCTGGAGGGGTTAACAAAAATAATTTAACTCTTCTTAATCCACTTGTTCGCGCAGCCGGCATTTCTTCTGTCTTCATCTTTGCTGTGCACGGGAACAGGACCTGTGGTGACGTCACTGTGGTCATCACATGATCCATCACCATGGTAAAAGATCATGTGATGACGGGAGTGACGTCACCACAGGTCCTGTCCCTGCACACAGCAAAGATGAAGACAGAAGAGAAGCCGGGCTGTGCGAACAAGTGGATTAAGGGGAGTTAAATTTATATTTTTTTTTTTTTTACCCCTCCAGCCCTAATGTATTAAGAATGCTATTTTCCCTTATAAAATGGCTAATAATTTGAGTACCAAACATGCCGATTTTTCTCACGCGCGTGCAAAACTCATTACAATGTTTTGCACTCACGCAGAAAAATCGTGCACTTTCCCGCAACGCACCCACCTCTTATCCGGGCCAAAAAACATGACGCCCGTGTGAAAGAGGCCTTACAGTTCTGGCATGTATTGCATAATACTGGTTATAAAAAAATCTTTACGTCAAATCTTTACAAAATTTTTACATCACAGAAACCTGACATTTTAACAGGTGTGTAGACTTCTTATATACATTGTATATGTGAAAGAAGAAACACCGCAGCAAGTCCTTTATTCACCCACACAACGTTTCAGTACTCTTTCTGGGACCGTTCTCAAGCAATGCATACATTGATTTGGTGCATATTTATAGAGTGTCAATACAATCAATAGTGGTTTACAAAATGTTATTATAAGGCATGTTTAAAAAAAAAAAAATCATAGTATATTTAATCTTGCATTTTGTACCAAAATAAAGTGCATAGTGCTCTAGTCTAAAAAGTATTCTTTATAAATACATATAAAAAGAAACATAGTGTATAATCATCAGGTGTAGAGGGTGGTGACTGATGGGAACCTCAGATTGCTCACCTGTAAAGGATAATCAGTCGGCATAATTGTTCAGCGTCTAAAATGTGGCACTGTGCGTCATGGTCACCTGACATGTCGCATGATGGGAATGAGTATCACAAGATCATATAAGATTCTAATGCGCCAGTATGTGCGTCACTGTCCTGTGATAAATCACATGATCTATGTAAACATAGAAGCGTGCCGTATCCTAGTAACCCGAGGTTAGGAAGTCTAGTAATATAGTTTTATCGGAGGGGCATGCAGAGAGGGCGGGAGGAGTTGTGATCAAGCGCGTCTATCCCGATCTCAAATCGGGAGGCACATGTGTCGGATAGCTTTCTGCTACCCCGCACCTATATAGGCCAACCAATCTAATCTGCCTCCCACCGACAGTGATAAATAAAGTGTCTTAATTACGGACACGTTATATGAACACACTGTAGGGTACAGGATCCTTCACCACATGTATAACAATGTGGGAACCAACTGCCAAATTTATAAAGGGAGTCAAAATACATCATTCCTGTCGTGCTTCAATATCAGACATTTCAATCGGGCACCAAAATAAAAATATAAGCAGTCAAAAAAAGAGAAACCTCCATTGCTCAATTCTGCCGCCTGTGTTACTCTCTCTAGATCAGGGGTGTCAAACTCAAATTCATCGGGGGCCACATGAGCAGTTTGGTCACCCTCAAAGGGCCGGTTGTATCTGTAGGACTGTGTCCACTCTTTATTATCATAAATTATTGTCACTGCATTCAATTATTACTGTTTTTTGTAATAACTAGCTCTGAAAGCTTGACCTGCAAGCGCTGACAGGGGTCACATAGCATTATACTGATTTATGATGCTATGTAACCCTTACAGTTCTGGAATGTGTTGGATAACACTGACATAATGCTGTCAGTGTTATCCAACACATTCCAGAACTGTAAGGGTTACCGTATTTTCCCATATCATCACCATGACGGCCACAAGGAGATTGACCCATGACCTCTGTGGGGGCAGGAAACAGAGGAGGTTAAATTGCCCCCTCCCACCACCGCACCTCAGTGTTCCTGTCCCCACTGTGGCCAGGGTCAGAGAAGAGTCTCCCTGCGGCGGCAGGGAGATGAAGATAGGATTTTGTTTTATTATTTTTTCGTTGTCTCCAGGGGCCTCCTGGTTACCTGAGGCTCGTCGGAGCTCCCCCAGTCCGCCGGCGGCCGCGTGCTCATGCTGGGCTGGGGGGTATCGGGAGGACTCGCTCCGGCTGGTCTGGAGCCTGCTCCCGGGCCGCAATCCTCCTCCTCCTCCTCCTCCCCTGTGGGTCGGGCTGGTAGCGGCCGGCGTGTGCGCACGCTGACGTCGGTGACGTCACTTCCGGGTTCGGCCGCAACCTGGAAGTAAAGCGCAGGAGCAGAGCAGTTTGAATAAAAGGCGGGAGCTGCCATAGGACGCTGATCTGAGGTCTGTGAGTACTGCAGCTGCATTTTACCTTACAGAATGTCAGGTCCTGAGGTACAAACTGTTATGGAGCTGGATGCTCCCCCTCTGCCTCCTGTAAGTATCCCTCTGGGGATCCGCTTGTCTTATGGCACGATATTCTTTTTTGCCAAAGCATTATTTTCTGATACCGCTATTTCCATATCTGTTTCAGGCTAAAGAGGCGCAAAAAAAGTTTAAGAAACCTCCTCGCTGCATCTCTTGTGCAAGGAAACTGCCTGACGAATATGGAAAGAAGCTTTGTAAAGCATGTATTTCTGATGTAATCCAGCAGGAACAGTCGTCCCTTATGGAAAATATCAGATCGGTGGTTCAGGAAGAAATTCGGGCCGCTAGAGTTGCTCCGTCTGATCCCCAGGACGAGCCTTCTCGCAAGCGTCCGCGTTCCAGGATTATTTCATCCGGATCCGAGGATGCAGGCGATAAAGCTTCTACTTCCACGCAGTGGGAGGATGATCCAGCTCTCTCTGAGGGGGAGATATACGAAAATAATAGGAAGTTCTATTTTTCCTCGGAGGAGATGAATGACTTGCTAAAGGCAGTCAGAGCAACAATGGGGATTGAAGAGACCCCTAGGTCCGTTTCTATTCAGGACGAAATCCCATGGTCTTCCCCATAAACGAACACATTAGACAAATGATTCTGGAGGAATGGTCAGAACCTGAGAAACGATTGGGGATTTCCAAAGAGTTTAAAAATCGATTATTATTCGACCCCTCTCAGTCTAAGCTGTTTGACGGGACCCCTAAAGTTGACGTGCAGGTGGCAAAGGTTAACAAAAAAACTGCCCTGCCGTTTGAGGATGCTGCCCAATTGAAGGACGCCATGGAGCGGAAGGCAGATGCCCTTTTAAGGAAAGCTTGGGAGGCCTCCATGTTTAACATCAAGACCAACATTGCGGCAACGTCGGTAGCCAGGTCTATGTACCTGTGGTTAGGGGAACTTGAGAACCACCTAAGCAGGAAGACCTCCAGGGAAGAAATCCTGCAGTCCATACCGCTACTCAAATCAGCTACAGGGTTCCTGGCAGATGCATCTGCTGAGTCTATCAGATTCTGTGCTAGGGAGGCAGGGCTGTCCAATGCGGCTCGTCGGACTTTGTGGATGAAGTCCTGGTCGGGCGATAGAATCTCTAAGCTAAAGTTGATATCCATCCCCTTTTCAGGAGAATATGTATTCAGGCCGGTCCTAGACGAGATACTTGAGAAGGCGGCCGACAAGAAAAAGGGATTCCCAGAGGAAAGGTCCTTTAGGAAGAACCAGTCCTTTCGGTCCTACGGCGGACAGAATAAGTCTGTTAGGGGGAAAGGCAAGTCAGGCCGCTGGTCTTATCCCAAAGGGGGTAGAGGAAAGGGCTTCCTTCTCAAGCCCCAATCCAAATCTGAGGACAAACAATGACGCCGTTGTAGGGGGGAGACTGAACGATTTCCTGGGTCCATGGTCATTAACATCAAGAAATCCCTGGGCCCTGGACATCATTCAGCAAGGTTACAGGATCGAGTTCACCTCTCTCCCCCCTGCAAGATTCGTCATCACGAGGTTGCCTACCAGACTCTCCAACCTAAATATCTTTCAAGGAGTCCAGGACTTGGTGAAGAAGGGTGCTGTAATCCCGGTCCCCGCATCTCAGAGGGGTCAAGGGTACTATTCAACCCTATTCTTAGTAAGGAAAAAGGAAGGAGACTTCCGGACCATCATAAACTTAAAACAACTGAACAAGTTTATTCTTTACAGGAAGTTCAAGATGGAGTCTCTCAAATCCTTAGTGCCGTTGATAAAGCTAGGGGCATTTATGTGCTCGATCGACCTGAAAGACGCCTATCTGCACGTCCCCATTCACCCAGATCACCAGAGGTTTCTAAGATTTGCTATCCTAGACCCTTCCAATCGGATTCGTCATTTCCAGTTTATAGCACTGCCCTTCGGGATTTCAGCCGCTCCAAGGCTCTTCATCAAACTTGTGGTAGAGATGATAGCCCCTCTCAGACAGGAGGGATTAAATATAGTGCCATATCTGGACTATTTCCTAGTCATAGCGGACTCAGAAGATCTCCTGCTGTCGGACCTGGAAGTATTTCTGTCCCACCTATCTCAACTAGGTTGGATAGTGAATGAACCCAAGTCAATGTTGGTTCCATCCCAGAAGGTGAGATTTCTGGGAGTTACTCTAGACTCCGTAACTCAGTCAACCTTTCTGCCACAGAGCAAAATCCAGTCCCTGATAAACAAGGTGAGGCACTTCCAACGTGGGAAAAAATGCTCAGTGAGGGAAGCAATCAGCCTAATCGGCCTCCTAACCTCCTGTATACCCTCGGTCGAGTGGGCACAGGCTCACTGCCGTGTGATTCAGACCTGGCTATTGTCCCACTGGAACAAGAAGAAGGGTTCTCTGGACTCCAAGCTCCCAATCCCAGGATTAGTAAAGAGGTCCCTCTCATGGTGGACGAAGGAGAGGAATCTGTCCTAGGGAGTCCCATGGATCAGATCACCGTCGATTACCGTCTTCACGGACGCCAGCCAATCCGGTTGGGGAGCAAAAATCGACAGAGCCTATTTCCAAGGAACGTGGAAGCGTCTGATATCTGCTCAGTCTTCAAATTTCAGGGAGCTGTATGCAGTAAGAGAAGCCCTTCTCGCCGCCAAGCATACGAAATCAGCACGTGAAAGTCCTATCGGACAACGTGACTGTGGTCTCCTACCTAAAACACCAAGGGGGTACTCGATCAAGGAGACTCCAGAGTATCTCAGAGGAGATCTTCTCCTTTGCAGAAAAGGAACTAAGGTCCATCTCAGCAATGCACCTGAAGGGATCCCTGAATCTAGAAGCGGACTTTTTGAGCAGACAGGTAGTAGATCATACAGAGTGGGCACCGAACCCAGAGGTCTTCAATATGCTAACCCAAAGATGGGGGCTTCCTACAATAGACCTGTTCGCATCAAGGAGAAATACGAAGGTGCAAACATTTTGCTCCCTAAATGCTGGGGACCATCCCTGGAGAGTAGACGCCTTCTCCCTAAAATGGTGCTGGGATCTAGGGTACGCATTCCCTCCATTGCCGCTCATCCCGAGGGTCATTCAGGAGGGGAGAACCACGGTAATATTGATCGCTCCGTTCTGGCCCAAGAGGAGTTGGTTCGCCCCTCTATTAAAGCTAGCAATAGACGAACCAGTGAGACTCCCACTCAGGGGGGACATCCTATACCAGGGTCCTTTGCTACATCCTCATCCGGAGTTCCTGAAGCTCACGGCTTGGATCCTGAGGTCTCCCTCTTAAGGTCTCAGGGCCTGTCAGACCAGGTTATAGCCACCCTGAGATGTTCTAGGAAAAAAGTCACTTCCGCGATATACCTGAAGATCTGGAAGAGATTCTGCTCATGGTCGGGCGAAGAAAATCCAAATTCTGTGGGGCCCAGTATCCAGAAAATTCTGGAATTTCTACAAAGGGGCCTGGACATGGGCCTTTCTCCATCCACCTTAAAGGTTCCGATTTCGGCATTGAGCGCCTTCTTTGATTCCGACCTGGCAGACCATAGATGGATCAAACGATTCATTAGAGCTGCACGTAGACTGAGACCCACGCTTAGGTCCCGCAGCCCAACCTGGGACTTAAATTTAGTTCTCAACAATCTTATGTGTTCCCCATTTGAGCCGTTGGAGGATTGTTCAATTAAGTTGCTTTCATTCAAGACTGCCCTTCTTATAGCAATTACCTCTGCCAAGAGACTGGGAGAGATTCAGGCTCTCTCCATTAGGGAACCATACCTTACCATCACTGAGGATAAGATTGTGCTTAAACTAGACCCAGGTTTCCTGCCAAAGGTGGCCTCAGACCACAACAGAGGCCAGGAGATCCTACTTCCATCCTTCTTTAACAATCCCAAGGATCAGGAGGAAGAGAAATTTCATTTCCTTGACGTTAGGCGTACAGTCATTAGATACTTGGAAGCCACTAGGGACTTCAGGAAGTCTGCTTGTCCAATTTGCTGGAAGGAATAAGGGATCCAGGGCCTCAAAATCCTCCATTGCAAGATGGATTAGGGACACTATTACCTTATGTTATAAGAACCAGAATCTGGATCCTCCTTCCAATATTAGAGCTCACTCTACCAGAGCTGTATCTACTACCTTTGCTGAAAGAGCAGGGGCCTCCCTGGATGATATATGCAGGGCCGCCTCCTGGTCTAGTATTCACACATTTGTGAAACATTACCGTTTGGACTTGTCTGGAACCTCTGGCCTCTCCTTTGGTCAGAAGGTTCTCCAGGCGGTTGCCCCCACCCATAAAAAATAATTTTATAACTCTCCTTGTGGCCGTCATGGTGATGATATGGGAAAACCGGAATTAGACTTACCGGTAATTCAGTTTCCATGAAATCACCATGACGGCCCATACATTCCCTCCCCTTCTTTTGTTGAAATTTTGTTTTTCACCGGTATTTTTCTGGTATGGTGTAATACTGGGAAATACTAGGACACTTCTGGCACTTGATATCTTTGGAACACTGAGGTGCGGTGGTGGGAGGGGGCAATTTAACCTCTTCTCTGTTTCCTGCCCCCACAGAGGTCATGGGTCAATCTCCTTGTGGCCGTCATGGTGATTTCATGGAAACTGAATTACCGGTAAGTCTAATTCCGGTTTTTCGCCCTATAAGACTCACCGGCCCATACGACGCACCTAGGTTTTTGAGCAGGAAAATAAGAAAAAAAAAATTTGGAACCAAAAGGTCTGCTTTTGGTGGGTTTTGAACTAATTGTGGTCTGTGGGTGGCACTGTTATGGGGGGTCTGTGGGTGGCACTGTTATGGGGGGTCTGTGGGTGGCACATATATAGCATCTTATGCTATGTGTCATCCACAGATCCCCTCCATAAGTGTCCCTGTAGTGAATGACCCTCAATACATGCTGGGGGCCGGCATCTGCTTTTATAATGACAGCGGGGCCCGTGCAGTGACTATTCTACTACACGGGCGCCGCTCACTGTATAATCGTATCTCTAATAGTTAATGGTTACCGTATGTATATAATCGCATAAGGAGCGCTGTGTATTACCGGTACTTACAACTACAAGCGCTCGCCGAGAGGAGGGAGGAGGCAGGCCGGGAGGACAGGTGCTGGCAGCGTGAGTCATATGTCATGCGCCCACGCCGCCTGCTTCATTCATAAAGTGGGCGGCGCAGGCGCGTGACGTATGACTCACACTGCCAGCGCCTGTCCTCCCGGCCTGCCTCCTGCCTCCTCTCGGCGAGCGCTTGTAGTTGTAAGTATCGGTAATACACAGCGCTCCTTATGCGATTATATACATACGGTAACCATTAACTATTAGAGATACGATTATACAGTGAGCGGGGCCCGTGTAGTAGAATAGTCACTGCACGGGCCCCGCTGTCATTATAAAAGCAGATGCCGGCCCCCAGACCCTCCTCCCTCACAGCTGATACACCCGATACAGGAGCCGGGAGGAGCGGGGGCCGCCTGCAGGAAGTGATAATAAAAGGTGAAGGCTGGTGGCCGGCGGCGGCTATGCGGGCCACATGACAAGGTCTGGCGGGCCAGATTTGGCCCGCGGGCCTTGTGTTTGACACCCGTGCTCTAGATAGTGAGACTGTCATATGTTTCTATTATGGGTGACCCTTCACAACGTGTTGAGACACAATTTTATTTTTGAATTTTCAAATGATCAGTGAGATCAATGGCTGTCTCTGGATTGACACGTGTGATAATTTGTTTAAAATAAAACATAACATTTATTATATTAAATAATTAAAATGCTTCACACTAGACTAACAATTAAAATGCTCAGCCTGCTATCTGTGTGGTGTATATTATTATTTTTTTTTTTTTTTTTTTTTTTTTTTTTTTTTTTTTTTTTGTAAATCACAGATGGTGGTTTTAGCGTCTTGGGGTACATATGGAGGTACTGCTAACTGTCTGATATTTTATGTATTTGGTCTGCTTGGCTGCTTTATATTTAGCGGCCCCTACAGGTGCTTGCTATTACCAGCTCTGTTTATTCCACAAAGCTGTGGCCCGTCACAGGAGCGAGAGCGCACCAACTTCTATCTATTGCTGACAGTTGCTCATACACTGTCCTAAATGTCCCCTATCTGACTGCTTTACTATTCGCTCCTTATCACTGATGCACTGCAGGCTGATGCTGTCTAAAATGCACGCTTTACAGGACTCTGCCCCCCGACATGTTTCACCAATTTAACTTGACGTCTTCAGGGGATCGGGCATTCTGCTACTGAGGTGGGCGTGACCGGAGCTTTTATGACCTTCCTTTTAATGATGTCATACTTTTGTATCCACTCTGGATACATTTCGTTACCCACATGTCACTGGAACCTATCAGGGATCGGCTTCTATATTCACATCTCCGCCTCTCTTCCGTCCAATTGACTCCTCCGTCCCTTTTTTTCTTTGCGCATGCGCTTACTACGGTGCCGCCGTCTGTTTGCAGGCTTTTCTGCGCATGCTTGGGGACTTAGACCCAGCGCTCACTTTGCTGGGCTGGACCAGGGATTATCGAACCCACTGTGCGCTTGTGTCCCTCTTCTTACTCCTTCTAAACTTGGGTACAGTACCCTGACTTAATTACCTACGAGGAGGATCCTAAATCCGCATTTTGCTTCAGGCGTCACTACTCCTCTTTAGCTGATCTGTAACTATGTACATGGATTTTATGTTTATATATATATATATATATATATATATATATATATATATATATATATATATATATATATACACAATATTATTTATAATTCTACCAGTGCTAGGATATCTGTAATATTCACTACTACTCCTATTGGTGGCAGTTATATAATTGCTCAATTTAATGAAAATTGGTTTTGATATTGTTATTGATCAGTAATAGTTATTATTTAGTTGTTGTTGCATGACCTGCTTTTTTTTATTTCCTATCCTGATTGGCCTGATTTCTCGCTAACTTGCATACCCTACTGGTTCTGGACTGTTCCTTAATTATTCATTTTTTCTTTCCCTTTCCTTTTCCTTTACTTTCTTTGCCTTCGTGTGTGTGTTTTTTATATTTTTAGAATATTTTTTTATTTTTGTTTTATATATATTTTTATATTTATATATTGTTTATATTTTCATATTTTTGTTTATTTTATTATGTATTTTATAATATTTTTTTATTTTCCGATTGGTTCTTTCTACAAGACGCCCCATCCGTCGGGGTGTCATATGTTCACCCACCGGAACAACCCTGTGATACATTTTTTTTTTTTTATTAAAGTACACTTAACCTTCTGCCGTCACACTAACGCCGAAAGGCGTCAATGCTGCGGCGCTGCCAGGTCACACTAACGCCGATTGGCGTCATCTCGCGTGAGCCGAGATTTCCTGTGAACGCGCGCACACAGGCGCGCGCGCTCACAGGAACGGAAGGTAAGCGAGTGGATCTCCAGCCTGCCAGCGGCGATCGCTCGCTGGCAGGCTGGAGATCCGAATTTTTTAACCCCTAACAGGTATATTAGACGCTGTTTTCATAACAGCGTCTAATATACCTCCTACCTGGTCCTCTGGTGGTCCCTTTTGTTAGGATCGACCACCAGAGGACTCAGGTAGGTCAGTACAGTCGCACCAAACACTACACTACACCCCCCCCCCCCCCCCGTCACTTATTAACCCCTTATAAACCCCTGATCACCCCATATAAACTCCCTGATCACCCCCCTGTCATTGATCACCGCCCTGTCATTGATCACCCCCCCTGTCAGGCTCCGTTCAGACGTCCGTATGATTTTTACGGATCCACGGATACATGGATCGGATCCGCAAAAAGCATACGGACGTCTGAATGGAGCCTTACAGGGGGGTGATCAATGACAGGCGGGTGATCACCCATATACACTCCCTGATCACCCCCCTGTCATTGATAACCCCCCTGTAAGGCTCCATTCAGACGTCCGCATGCGTTTTGTGGATCCGATCCATGGATCCGTAAAAAATCATGCGGATGTCTGAATGGAGCCTTACAGGGGGGGTGATCAGTGACAGGGGGGTGATTACCCTGATTACCCTGATCACCCCCTGTCATTGATAACCCCCCTGTAAGGCTCCATTCAGACGTCCGCATGCGTTTTGTGGATCCGATCCATGGATCCGTAAAAAATCATGCGGATGTCTGAATGGAGCCTTACAGGGGGGGTGATCAGTGACAGGGGGGTGATTACCCTGATCACCCCCTGTCATTGATAACCCCCCTGTAAGGCTCCATTCAGACGTCAGCATGCGTTTTGTGCATCCGATCCATGGATCCGTAAAAAATCATGCGGATGTCTGAATGGAGCCTTACAGGGGGGTGATCAATGACAGGGGGGTGATCAATGACAGGCGGGTGATCACCCATATACACTCCCTGATCACCCCCCCTGTAAGGCTCCATTCAGACATCCGCATGATTTTTTACGGATCCATGGATACATGGATCGGATCCACAAAACACATGCGGATGTCTGAATGGAGCCTTACAGGGGGGGTGATCAGTGACAGGGGGGTGATCACCCTGATTACCCTGATCACCCCCTGTCATTGATAACCCCCCTGTAAGGCTCCATTCAGACGTCCGCATGCGTTTTGTGGATCCGATCCATGTATCCATGGATCCGTAAAAAATCATGCGGATGTCTGAATGGAGCCTTACAGGGGGGGTGATCAGTGACAGGGGGGTGATCACCCTGATTACCCTGATCACCCCCTGTCATTGATAACCCCCCTGTAAGGCTCCATTCAGACGTCCGCATGCGTTCTGTGGATCCGATACATGTATCCATGGATCCGTAAAAAATCATGCGGATGTCTGAATGGAGCCTTACAGGGGGGGTGATCAGTGACAGGGGGGTGATCACCCTGATTACCCTGATCACCCCCTGTCATTGATAACCCCCCTGTAAGGCTCCATTCAGACGTCCGCATGCGTTCTGTGGATCCGATCCATGTATCCATGGATCCGTAAAAAATCATGCGGATGTCTGAATGGAGCCTTACAGGGGGGGTGATCAGTGACAGGGGGGTGATCACCCTGATTACCCTGATCACCCCCTGTCATTGATAACCCCCCTGTAAGGCTCCATTCAGACGTCCGCATGCGTTCTGTGGATCCGATCCATGTATCCATGGATCCGTAAAAAATCATGCGGATGTCTGAATGGAGCTTTACAGGGGGGGTGATCAGTGACAGGGGGGTGATCACCCTGATTACCCTGATCACCCCCTGTCATTGATAACCCCCCTGTAAGGCTCCATTCAGACGTCCGCATGCGTTCTGTGGATCCGATACATGTATCCATGGATCCGTAAAAAATCATGCGGATGTCTGAATGGAGCCTTACAGGGGGGGTGATCAGTGACAGGGGGGTGATCAGGGAGTCTATATGGGTGATCACCCCCCTGTCATTGATCACCCCCCTGTCATTGATCACCCCCCCCTGGTAAGGCTCCATTCAGACATTTTTTTTGGCACAAGTTAGCGGAAATTTTTGTTTGTTTTTGTTTTTTCTTACAAAGTCTCATATTCCACTAACTTGTGTCAAAAAATAAAATCTCACATGGACGCACCATACCCCTCACGGAATCCAAATGCGTAAACATTTTTAGACATTTATATTCCAGACTTCTTCTCACGCTTTAGGGCCCCTAAAAAGCCAGGGCAGTATAAATACCCCACATGTGACCCCATTTCGGAAAGAAGACACCCCAAGGTATTCCGTGAGGGGCATATTGAGTCCATGAAAGATTGAAATTTTTGTCCTAAGTTAGCGGAAAGTGAGACTTTGTGAGGAAAAAAACAAAAAAAAATCAATATCCGCTAACTTATGCAAAAAAAATAAAAATTCTAGGAACTCGCCAGGCCCCTCATTGAATACCTTGGGGTGTCTTCTTTCCAAAGTGGGGTCACATGTGGGGTATTTATACTGCCCTGGCTTTTTAGGGGCCCGAAAGTGTGAGAAGAAGTCTGGGATCCAAATGTCTAAAAATGCCCTCCTAAAAGGAATTTGGGCCCCTTTGCGCATCTAGGCTGCAAAAAAGTGTCACACATGTGGTATCGCCGTACTCAGGAGAAGTTGGGGAATGTGTTTTGGGGTGTCATTTTACATATACCCATGCTGGGTGAGAAAAATATCTTGGTCAAATGCCAACTTTGTATAAAAAAATGGGAAAAGTTGTCTTTTGCCAAGATATTTCTCTCACCCAGCATGGGTATATGTAAAATGACACCCCAAAACACATTCCCCAACTTCTCCTGAGTACGGCGATACCAGATGTGTGACACTTTTTTGCTGCCAAGGTGGGCAAAGGGGCACATATTGCAAAGTGCACCTTTCGGATTTCACCGGCCATTTTTTACAGATTTTGATTGCAAGGTACTTCTTACACATTTGGGCCCCTAAATTGCCAGGGCAGTATAACTACGCCACAAGTGACCCCATTTTGGAAAGAAGACACCCCAAGGTATTCCGTGAGGGGCACGGCGAGTTCCTAGAATTTTTTATTTTTTGTCACAAGTTAGCGGAAAATGATGATTTTTCTTTTTTTTTCTTTTTTCCTTACAAAGTCTCATATTCCACTAACTTGCGACAAAAAATAAAAAATTCTAGGAACTCGCCATGCCCCTCACGGAATACCTTGGGGTGTCTTCTTTCCAAAATGGGGTCACTTGTGGGGTAGTTATACTGCCCTGGCAATTTAGGGGCCCAAATGTGTGAGAAGTACCTTGCAATCAAAATGTGTAAAAAATGGCCTGCAAAATCTGAAAGGTGCACTTTGGAATATGTGCCCCTTTGCCCACCTTGGCTGCAAAAAAGTGTCACACATCTGGTATCGCCGTACTCAGGAGAAGTTGGGGAATGTGTTTTGGGGTGTCATTTTACATATACCCATGCTGGGTGAGAGAAATATCTTGGCAAAAGACAACTTTTCCCATTTTTTTATACAAAGTTGGCATTTGACCAAGATATTTCTCTCACCCAGCATGGGTATATGTAAAATGACACCCCAAAACACATTCCCCAACTTCTCCTGAGTACGGCGATACCAGATGTGTGACACTTTTTTGCAGCCAAGGTGGGCAAAGGGGCACATATTCCAAAGTGCACCTTTTGGATTTCACCGGTCATTTTTTACACATTTTGATTGCAAAGTTCTTCTCACACATTTGGGCCCCTAAATTGCCAGGGCAGTATAACTACCCCACAAGTGACCCCATTTTGGAAAGAAGACACCCCAAGGTATTCCGTGAGGGGCATGGCAAGTTTTTAGAATTTTTTATTTTTTGTCGCAAGTTAGTGGAATATGAGACTTTGTAAGAAAAAAAATAAAAATAAAAATCATCATCATTTTCCGCTAACTTGTGACAAAAAATAAAAAGTTCTATGAACTCACTATGCCCATCAGCGAATACCTTAGGGTGTCTACTTTCCGAAATGGGGTCATTTGTGGGGTTTTTCTACTGTTTGGGCATTGTAGAACCTCAGGAAACATGACAGGTGCTCAGAAAGTCAGAGCTGTTTCAAAAAGCGGAAATTCACATTTTTGTACCATAGTTTGCAAATGCTATAACTTTTACCCAAACCATTTTTTTTTTTTGCCCAAACATTTTTTTTTTATCAAAGACATGTAGAACAATAAATTTGGCGAAAAATGTATATATGGATGTCGTTTTTTTGCAAAATTTTACAGCTGAAAGTGAAAAATGTCATTTTTTTGCAAAAAAATCGTTAAATTTCGATTAATAACAAAAAAAGTAAAAATGTCAGCAGCAATGAAATACCACCAAATGAAAGCTCCATTAGTGAGAAGAAAAGGAGGTAAAATTCATTTGGGTGGTAAGTTGCATGACCGTGCAATAAACCGCTAAAGTTGTGGAGTGCCGATTTGTAAAAAAGGGCCTGGTCACTAGGGGGGTATAAACCTGTGGTCCTTAAGTGGTTAAAGGGAACCTGTCATGTGGATATTTGATTATAATCTAAATATATATTCATTAACTACTAAAAAAGTGCCTTAGATGTATTCACTTACTGGTGTGACAGATGGTTACCTCATAATATACACACAAAGATGCCGCATGCTAATGAGCTGATTCGAGTCCGGCGTGAGGTCGAGTCCAGCGTGTATTTAATTCAGAGCTATAGCCACTCCCCTGCCCACCTGCTGCTGATTCATATGGAAACAAACTGTCATTCAGCAGCAGGTGGGCGGAGATAGTCAGGAGCTCATGAATATTCATGACTCATCATTATGAGCTGGAGCTTTTCAATACAAGATGTTGGCAGATTGACTGGGTCAATTAAAGAAAGTGACCCAGCATTTTGCTAAGCGACTCAGTCACTTATTTATGTTGCCCTTAGTTAGGACACCATAAAACTGGTGACAGGTTCCCTTTAAAAAACAATCATAAGGACGCTGTAGGAGACAGAAGAGAGACAAGGTTCATAGAGGATCGATTAAACAAATAACCAGGGTCTGAAATACACATTGAGACCAAATGGTGGCAAACGTGTTGAGTTTAAATATCTTTTTATTTTTTATTCGGTTGCCCCCTGTTCGGAGAGGGGATACCTTATCAATAGTCATGAATTTGAGATCCCCTTCTATGATTTTCATCTGTAAAATGTTTAGACACCGGTAAATCTTGATGTTGTTTTCTAATTGAATAGCGGTGCTGATTGAATCTTGTTTTAAAATCACAAGTTGTCTCCCCAACATATAACAGACCACAAGGGCACCAGAGCACATAAATGACCTATGAGGAATCTCATGTTGGGTAGCGTTTGGCATATTAGGATGTATAAAGTGTGTACCCTTAATCATATATTTACAGTTTACACAATGTAAGCATGGATAACAGCCTAGTTTTTTAACAGTCAAAGTCTGTTGGGAATTCTTACTAGGGCCTACATCATTATTGACTAATCTGTCTTAGATTCCTAGCTCTCCTGTAGAAATGAAGTGGTTTAGAACTCTGACATCTGTATGGCTGCTGGCCAAAATAGACCAGTGTTTATGTATAAACTTGCTAATTAACGTACTTTTATCATTATGTCGCTATAAAAGGTATACGTTTGCTATCTCTAAAGATTTTTCTAATATTTTAGATCTACGGTATCTATCGATTAATTTATTATGTGAACGAAACATTTTTTTGAGGATAACCTCCAGCCTTAAAACATTAACAACAATGATACACTCATTTATCGAACGCTATCATCACTAGTGAATTGACTGAAGGGTAGGGATTGGATCATCTTATGGGGGTGTGCACTATCATACCTTACAACCGTGTTCTTGTCCGTTGGTTTAATGTATATACTGGTATGTAGTGTAGTCTCATGAAGAGATACACTTTTTTTACATCCAGAAAGTGTGTTTTATATCTGGAAATAGATCACTTGGGCTACTTTCACACTAGCGTTGTTTGAATCCGGCGTTCAATTCCATCACCGGAACTGCCCGCTGGATCAGTAAAAACGTGTAAAAAAAAAATAAAAAAATTGCTTTTGAATCCTGATCAGGATTTTGATCACAATGAAAAAATGCATTGGGAAAAAAAAAAAAAAAAAACGGGTCCGCCATTTATGGACTAACCCCCCCCCCCCCCCGCATTTTTCGGGTTTAACATGCAAAAGCCGGATCCGGTTTGACGAACACACGGCGCCAGAGGTAAAAATACAACATGCTACGGTTTTCCTGAAAAGCCTGATCAGTCAAAAAAGACTGAACTGAAGACATCCTGATGCATCCTGAACAGATTACTCTCTATTCAGAATACATTAGGATAAAACTGATCAGTTCTTTTCCGGATTTGAGCCCCCTAGGACGGAACTCGGCACCGGAAAAGAAAAACGCTAGTGTGAAAGTATGGAAGGACTGTGTGTGTGTGTGTGTGTGTGTGTGCATATGTGCCTCCCACTTGTTAAGGGGTCAAAATTAATGGGACATCATAATAATCATAAGTCAAACTTTCGCGTTTTAATACTTGGTTGCAAATCCTTTGCATTGAATTACAGCCTGAAGTCTGGAACGCATAGACATCACCAGACGCTGGGTTTCATCCCTGGTGATGCTCTGCCAGGCCTCTACTGCACCTGTCTTCAGTTCCTGCTTGTTCTTGGGGCATTTTCCCTTCAGTTTTGTCTTCAGCAAGTGAAATGCATGCTCAATCGGATTCAGGTCAGGTGATTGACTTGGCCATTGCAAAACATTCCACTTCTTTCCCTTTGAAAAAAAACTTTGGTTGCTTTTGCAGTATGCTTTGGGTCATTGTCCACCTGAACTGTGAAGTGCCGTCCAATGAGTTCTGAAACATTTGGCTGAATATGAGCAGATAATTATTGTATGAAACACTTTAGAATTCATCCTGCTGCTTTTGTCAGCAGTCACATCAACAATAAATACAAGAGAACCAGTTCCATTGGCAGCCATACATGCCCACGCCATGACACTACCACCACTATGCTTCACTGATGAGGGGGTATGCTTAGGATCATGAGCAGTTCCTTTCCTTCTCCATACTCTTCTCTTCCCATCACTCTGTTACAAGTTGATCTTGGTCTCATCTGTCCATAGGAAGTTGTTCCAGAACTGTTTTTTTTTTTTTTTTTTTGGTCATTTGGCAAACTCTAATCTGGCCTTCCTGTTTTTGAGGCTCACCAATGGTTTACATCTTGTGGTTAACCCTCTGTATTCACTCTGGTGTCTTCTTCTCTTGATTGTTGACTTTGACACACATGCACCTACCTCCTGGAGAGTGTTCTTGATCTGGCCGACTGTTGTGAAGGGTGTTTTCTTCCCCAGGGAAAGAATTCTTCGGTCATCCACGACTGTTTTCCGTGGTCCTCCGGCTCTTTTGCTGTTGCTGAGCTCACCGGTGCATTCCTTCTTTTTAAGAATGTTCCAAACAGTTGTTTTGGCCAGGCCTAATGTTTTTGCTATCTCTCTGATAAGGTTGTTGTGTTTTTTCAGCCTAATGATGGCTTGCTTCACTGATGGTGACAGCTCTTTGGATCTCATCTTGAGAGTTGACAACGATTCCAAATGCAAATAGCACACTTGAAATAAACTCTGGACCTTTTATTTGCTCATTGTTATTGGGATAATGAGGGAATAACACACACCTGGCCATGGAACAGCTGAGAAGCCAATTGTCCCATTACTTTTGGCCCCTTAACAAGTGGGAGGCACATATGCAAACTGTTGTAATTCCTACACCGTTCACCTGATTTGGATGTAGATACCCTCAAATTAAAACTGACAGTCTGCAGTTAAAGCACATCTTGTTCGTTTCATTTCAAATTCATGTGGTGGTTTATAGAGCCAAAAACGTGTCGCTGTCCCAAAATATATGAACCTGACTGTAATAAAAATTATATAATTTTTTTTTTTTTTATTATAATATCTCCATATTCTGACCCCCTTAACGGAAAGGGACTTTAACCGCTACAGGACCGCCGTACGCAGGATTGCGTCCTGGCGGCCCTGCTCTTCTGGGAGGACGCATATACGCGTCCTCCCGCGATAGCCGAGATTTCCTGTGAACACACGGGAACGGAAGGTAAGCGAGTGGATCTCCAGCCTGCCAGCGGCGATCGTTCGCTGGCAGGCTGGAGATGTGGTGATTTTTTTTATTTTTTTTTATTTTTATTTTTTTAACCCCTAACAGGTCTATTAGACGCTGTTTTGATAACAGCGTCTAATATACCTGCTACCTGGTCCTCTAGTGGTCCCTTTTGCTTGGATCGACCCACCAGAGGACACAGGCAGCTCAGTAAAGTAGCACCAAACACCACTACACTACACCCCCCCCCCCCACCCCGTCACTTATTAACCCTTTATGAACCACTGATCACCCCATACAGACTCCCTGATCACCCCCCTGTAAGGCTCCATTCAGACGTCCGTATGTGTTTTGCGGATCCGATCCGTGGATCCGTAAAAATCATATGGACGTCTGAATGGAGCCTTGACGGGGGTGATCAGGCAGTCTATATGGGTGATTTCCCCCCCCCCCCCCCTGTCATTGATCACCACCCTGTCATTGATCACCCCCTGTAAGGCTCCATTCAGACATATTCATTTTTTTTTTTTTGGCCCAAGTTAGCGGAAATAATATTTTTTTTTGTTTGTAAGAAAAAACTAAGTCTCATATTCCACTAACTTGTTAAAAAAAAAAAAATCTCACATGAACTCGCCATACCCCCTTACGGAATCCAAATGCGTAACATTTTTTTAGACATTTATATTCCAGACTTCTTCTCACGCTTTAGGGCCCCTAAAATGCCAGGGCAGTATAAATACCCCACATGTGACCCCCCCCCCATTTCAGAAAGAAGACACCCCAAGGTATTCCGTGAGGGGCATATTGAGTCCATGAAAGATTTAAATTTTTGTCCCAAGCTAGGCTCCTTTCACACCTGCGTTCAGGTGTCCGCTCGTGAGCTCCGTTTGAAGGGGCTCACGAGCAGCCCTGAACGCAGCCGTCTGGCCCTAATGCATTCTCAGTGGAGGCGGATCCAATGAGAATGCATCCGCCTGCCAGCGCTCAGCCTCCGCTCCGCTCAGTGAGCGGACACCTGAACGCTGCAAGCAGCGTTCGGGTGTCCACCTGGCCGTGCGGAGGCGAGCGGATCCGTTCCGACTTACATTGTAAGTCAATGGGGACGGATCCGCTTAAAGATGACACCATATGGCTCAATCTTCAAGCGGATCCGTCCCCCATTGACTTTCAATGTAAAGTCTGAACGGATCCGCTCAGGCTACTTTCACACTTAGAAAATTTTTCTAAGTTATAATGCAGACGGATCCGTTCTGAACGGAGCCACCGTCTGCAATAATATGAGCGGATCCGTTCAGAACGGATCCGATCGAACGCAGGTGTGAAAGTAGCCTAAGCGGAAAGTGAGACTTTGAGAAAAAAACTAAAAAAAAAAAAATATCAATTTCCGCTAACTTGTGCAAAAAAAAATAAAAAATTTCTATGAACTCGCCATGCCCCTCATTGAATACCTTGGGGTGTCTTCTTTTCAAAGTGGGGTCACATGTGGGGTATTTATACTGCCCTGGCTTTTTAGGGGCCCTAAAGCGTGAGAAGAAGTCTGGGATCCAAATGTCTAAAAATGTCCTCCTAAAAAGGAATTTGGGCCGCTTTGCGCATCTAGTCTGCAAAAAAGTGTCACACATGTGGTATCGCTGTACTCAGGAGAAGTTGGGGAATGTGTTCTGGGGTGTCATTTTACATATACCAATGCTGGGTGAAAGAAATGCATTCTGAATGTAAAGCAATCCGTTCAGTATGCATCATGATGTCTTCACTTCAGTCCCTTTTATGGTATTTGGCCAGAGAAAATACCGCAGCATGCTGCAGTATTTTCTTCGGCCAAAATTCTGGAACACCGGATCCGGCATTAATATCCATTTTAAAATGTATTTATGCCGGATTCGGTACAAGTGTTCTGGAAAAAAACAGATTCCGGTCTGTGCATGCGCAGATTTTAAAATCTGAAGACGAATGCCAGATCCGTTTTTTCAGATGACACCAGTGAGACGGATCCGGTATTGCAATGCATTTGTCAGACCGATCCGCATCCGGAAACAAATGATATCTGTTTGCATATGGCTTTCCGGATCCGGCAGGCAGTTCTGGAAACTGAACTGCCTGCCGGATTCTTCTAACGCTAGTGTGGCAGTACCCTTATGCAGTTGCATTAACCGGATTTGGAGAGATAAAGGTTGCTGATAATAGCCCTCTCTCTGTACTTTGAGCAGCAGTTATGCTGGGTTCACACACTCCAATTATTGGTATGGAACTGTTCCTTCCTGATAAGGCCTCTCACCTTTTTTTAGTGCTGACATTCTGCAGCGCTTTAGACATTATCATTGCTCTTGTAAAAAGGAGTAGCCTGGGGCTTGTACTTTAGGCCTTTCTGTTCCTTTTTCTTAAAGTAAAACTCCCACCCAGAGCAACTCTCTTTTGTACTGACCAGACGTGTGTGTGTGTGTGTGTGTGTGTATATTGTATTTATGCCATAAGGTTTTGGTGGGGAAACACAATCTTGTAGGCCAACTGGAACTCTTGTTCTAGATTTGACTTTTACACACAGTATTAACTGATGGCTGTTTTCAAGTGACCTTTTAGATTCACTGCCAAGATGATCTGTTTTCTGTCTTCATTAGGAAACACACAAAGTCTACAAACAGAAGTTGGAAGAACTGAACACTCTTCAAAGCTCATGCATCGGTTATATTAACAAGCATAAACGGCGCCTGGCAGATTTGAAGAGCAGCCTGAAAATGTAAGAGCCGTATCATAATTCATAATCCATATCAGAGTTCCAGAAGTCGTTTATTGATAGATGAAGTATGTTTTTCATATTCTATGCATCAATGATTAACGTAATAATACTATAGCTTTTGCAGAGCGGAGGCATGAACCCGGATGCGCACAGAAGGGTTTCTGTGGGCTTCCAGGTCTGTGCCTCTGCTCCGCAAAAGATGGGACATATCTTATCTTTTACCCTATCTTGGGTATTACAGACCCATTTAAGTCAACAGGTCTGCACCACAATGGGGAATTCACATGGTCAGTGCCCATGTTTTGCAGACCTGAGGTTTGCTGTCTGCAACATGGCAGCCATACGGTTGTGTGAATGGGGCCTACCAGTCCTGCTCACAATCTAGGACAGGTTGCTGGTGGCAATTTAAATTCATTCCAGATAAAACCCTTTAGATGCCGATTGACTGCGGCATCTAGGGAACTTCATGGCTAGGATTGGAGTTCTCTCTGTTCTGGCTGTTACACCGGGAGCCTGGCTATAGATAATGCTGGACTCCCACTGTGATCCGGATTTCTGTATCAGCGCAGCCAGTCTGTCACCCACAAAAGACCCATTACTCTCAAATATTGTTCACAAATCTGTGTTAGTGAGCACTTCTCCTTTGCCGAGATAATCCATCCCACCTCACAGGTGTGGCATATCAAGGTGCTGATTAGACAGCATAAATATTGCACAGGTGTGCCTTACGCTGCCCACAATAAAAGCCACTCTGAAATGTGCAGTTTGATCACACAGCACAATACCAGAGATGGTGGAATGTTTGAGGGCGCGTGCAATTGGCATGCTGACTGCAGGAATGTCTACCAGAGCTGTTGCCTGTGCTATGAATGTTCATTTCTGACGTTAATGTTGTGGATAGAGTGGCCCATGGTGGCGGTGGGATTATGGTATGGACAGGTGTATGTTATAGACAACGAACACGGGTTCATTTTATTGATGGCATTTTGAATGCACAGAGATATCCTGAGGCCCATTGTTGTGCCATTCATCCACGACCATCACCTCATGTTGCAGCATGATAATGCACGGCCTCATGCGCACAATCGTTTGTTGTGGTCTGCATCCGAGCCACAGTTTTTGCGGCTTGGATGCGTCCCATTAACTTCAATGGGGCTGCAAAAGATGCAGACAGCACTCTGTGTGCTGTCCACATCCGTTGCTCTGTTCTGTGGTCTGCAAAAAAAAAAAGATATAGATATAGAACTTGTCCGTTTTGTGGACAAGAATAGGCAGTTATATTATCAATGGCTGTCCGTACCGTTCTGCAAATGGTGGAACGCACATGGACGGCATCTGTGTTTTGAGGAGCCGCAATTTGACCGCAAAACGCACAACACGTGTGCATCAGGCCTTAGACAGATTTGTGAACAATATTTGAGTAATGGGTCTTTTGTGTATGTAGAAAATGTCTCAGATCTTTGAGTTCAGCTCGAGCAAAATTGAAAGTGTTGCATTTTATATTTTTGTTCTGTGTGTGTGTGTGTGTATAATTTATATACAAACCGAACAAAAAATAAATACAAAATTATACTTCCATTTTAACCTTTTATTTTTATTTTTTTGCTCCAAGACATAAACAGTCAGCAAGCCTAGGAGAGACTGACCTAATCCAGCAAATAGATGGCACCATTAAAGAGAGACACAATGTGTTTTTTGACATGGAGGCCTATTTGCCAAAGAAAAACGGGTAAGTTTGGAATTGTAGTTTGTATTTGATCATTTTGAGAGCGTACTCAAATTAAAGATATATTTTCCATAATGCATTCATGGCATAAAGTGTGATCAGTCGGATTCCGGTCTTCCCCTACTGATGCACCTGACATCATTATGGAATATTTATTAGAAGGGGTTTTGAAAACCTATATGCACATATAGTAAGTGGTGAGTGCATATATATAATATTACATTAAAGGGTTTCTGTCACCTGAAAAATGAGTATTAAGCTGGCTGACATTGCTAATGCCAGCTGAACATAACTATATATTAGTGCCATCTCACTGCCTGCCACCATTGAGAAAAACGAACTTTTATAATATGCTAATTAGCCTCTAGGAGCAGTGGGGGTGTTGCCTCTGCTCCTAGAGGCTCCGTTCTCCCACCTTTGGCCACGCCCTGCTACACTAGATTGACAGGGCCAGGCAGCGTTGACCTCCTCCTGCCGGCCCTGTGTGCCTGGGAGATCTTGCGCCGTTCAGTATTCGGCGCAGTGAGGAAGCTGGCAGCCGGCGAGCGCCTGCACCGTACACTGAACGGCGCAGGTGCGAGATTTACACTGCAGACGGGGCCGGAGGTAGGTGACCAACTGCCTGGCCCTGTCAATCTAGTGTAGCAGGTCGTGGCAAGAGGTGGGAGAACGGAGCCTCTAGGAGCAGGGGCAACGACCCCACTGCTCCTAGAGGCTAATTAGCATATTACGTTTGTTTTTTCTCAATGGCGGCACGCAGTGAGATGGCACTAATATAGTTATGTTCAGCTGACATTAGCACATCGCAAATGTCTGCCAGCTTACTACTCATTTTTTCAGGTGACAGAAACCCTTTAAAGAATGAGACTAAGCATTGGATTGAAGCAGTAATGAGGGGGGTGGCAAACCCCCTCCACTTGTCAAGACCTGTAAAGGATCGATTACTTACCTGCTTTTCAGCCCCAGCTACTCGCCTCTTTTCCTCCAGGCCTACAACGGTTTGCTGGGCTCCATCAATGTACGGTTTGACATCACCGCTGCCAATCACATGTCATTACAAATGATGGCTAAGGAGAGCTGGTCACCGCTGCAGTGACGTCAAACTGAATGTTGAGATTGAGGGAGCATCACAGGCCTGGAGCAGGTGAGTAATCTTTCCTTTTGCAGGTGTGTGTGTGGTGGTGGGGGTTAATACTGTCGAGAACTGCCTCTGGATCTTCAGCTTCTGGGTCATTAATAGGGATGAGCGAATTGACTTTGGAAGCTTTATCCGAAGTCTATTCGCATAAAACTTTGTTTTGATGCTGAACGGAGCGGGCGCTCTGTACAGTATTAGAATGTGTTGGCTCCGATGAGCCGAAGTTATTACTTTGCGAAGTCTCGCGAGACTGTGTAATAAGTTCATGAATTAATAATTACTGTAAAAATCCCTGATACCGAAGTGGAGTTCTGTTCCAAGGTACCACTTGGAACCAAACCCGAGTTCGGTATCAAGGATTTTTACAGGCCGCCCGCTCTGTTCAGTATCAAAACAATGTTTTTTTTTTTATTTTTTTGTTTTTGTTTTTATGCGAATCGACTTCGGTTGAAGCATCCAAAGTCAATTCACTCATCCCTAGTCATTGATATTAGATCACTGGAGGTCTGACATACCAGTCAAGTATAAAAATTTAAACTTGCACATAATTGTGGTATGAACTTGCCATCTCTTGCACACACTGCCATAAGGCCTTGGTTGGTGCAGCGTTCATTTATTTCTAGTGAACATCGTGTACTACGTGAACCTTATCAAAGGTCAATGCCAAGCTCCGATAAGGCGAGGAGTGCTCTCAGAATGTGCTTAGTAAGACCTGTCTTGTCACGGTATCTGATACAGTCTTAACCTGTAGGTCAAATATATTGATTGTGTTACATATCTAAGCTAATAAAAGGGTTTTGCATTTAAAGGGAACCTGTCAGTTTAAAATTTGTTCTGGAGGTGACATCATTACCTTACAGTAGCCCCCAGTGTGTCTTTCATTCCTCCACTGGTTGTATACTTTTATAAAAAAAACGCTGTTTTAATCTGTGTTTTCGTTATCCTCAGTCAGCTTGGAAGTCAAGGGGGCAGCAGCCTCCTTGCTTCAAGTCAAGCTAAGCCCGGCCTTACCCGTCCTCCCTTCACTGTGATTGACATTCGGCTGGGATCGTGCAAGTCTCGCGAATGCGCGGTGCGCTCCTTGTCACTGCACGATCTTGGCTCCCGCACTCAGCCGGCCGCTTTCTTCTCTCTGCGCATGCGCAGTGCTTTTCCATCGTATGCAGGGGGTGGAAAGCAGCCGGCTGAGTGCGAGCTCGACACTTGCACGATCCCAGCCTCACAGCAGGATGTCAATCACAGTGAGGGGAGGACTGGTAAGGGGCGGGCTTAGCTTGACTTGAAGCAAGGAGGCTGCTGCCCCCTGAACGGATCTCACAAGCGGACCCAGAAACGCCAGTGTGAAAGTAGCCTAGCTTGAACCACCCATTTAACTTCTATATATGTCCCCTTTGTCACAGACTAGTGGCTGGGTAGACAGTATCTGTCTGCAGTGTCAACCTTTAGTTAACTCCTTGACTCAAACATGCAGAAAATCTAATTGTTCATAAAGAACAAGAAATGCACAGAATAAGCAGCTGAGTGAATCAGACTGCAACCCCTTTGCTCTCAGGGTCATGGAGATTCCATAAAAGCATTTCAATGGAAAACCTCTATAGGGCCCCTTTTCAGACGAGCGGGTCGGACTCTCAGCATGACACCAGACCTGAACTTTCAGCACTGCCGGGGTCGCATAGCATTATATTGATTTATGATGCTGTGTAGCTCAGGCCGGGTGAAAGGGGCCTAACTGTTCTGATATCTGCAACCCAAACAAGGGCTTGTAGTGAGAGGAAACTGCACAGTGTGAAGCCTCATGCACGCGGCTGTATGTGTTTAGCGGTCTGCGAATCGCAGATACTGACCGAGTGCATGCTGACACTTCTTCAACTCCTGTTTAAATGTTCTATCCTTGTCTACAGAATGGATAAGAGTATGACATGTTCTAATTTTTAAATGAATGGGTCCACATGAATCCTCAAATATGCAGATCGGAAAAAAGATGTGGTCATGTGCATGAAATAATTCACCTGCTAGATGTGCCTGGCGTGAAGGTGACCTCTGTGGACAAGTGTTTGAGGTTTCCACTTAAATGTAATAGCCGTTCTGGAGCATCAAATTTCTATGGCACTACGAATAGCCAGCAGTCTGCAATAAAGGTCCACCTGTGTTTTAGTCTAGTACTAGCAGTGATTAGATGGTGTCAGACTGTGCAGGGAGACCCCCCCCCCCCCCCCCCCCCCCCCAAAAAAAAAAACTGGTACCACCTAGTTGGCCCTTTATTGTCAAAAGTCTATTTGAAATAATAGAACGGCAAAACATGGTTATAGGAGAAGATGCCCCAGAATTATTACATGGACAATGCAAGTAGCTACTGAAATAGACAGACATATTAGGAGAGGTGGCAGACCCTTTTTTTTTTTGACTTGGCTGCTACTGTTTGTTTTTGAAAAAATGGTAATGGCTGGAAAAACTTCACTTAGGAAGTGTGGTGTGTGTGTGGGGTTATTATTTATATTTTTATATTATATTTTATTTTTTTAATACCCAGCCTGGTATACTAAGGAATAGGTTTCTCAATGGGCGTCTCCTTCTCCCTGGCCTCTCCAGTCGCCACAGAGAGCGTCACAGCCAGGGAGAAGGTGTGTTTTCGTTTATTTTTCTCTCCCTGGCTGTGGCGCTCTCCGCTGAGACTGGACAGTGCTACAGCCAGGGAGAAGGTGACTCCCATTGAGAAACGGGGCAGACTCCTCCCTGTAACAGTGCTATTAATTTGCATACCATGCGGGAAACGTGAACTGAGCAGCGCCCAGAGAAACTAGTAAGTGATATTACATCCCTGCACTATACCCTACATAACCTGCTAGTTATTTCATGAAAGGTCCTCTTTAAACCACAAGGTAAACTATATAAATGTGTTATCGATTAAATTGAACTGATCCCTAGAATGAAGATAATAGGTGACTTTTACCATATAGGGAACTGTTAGAAAGTGCAACTTGTCCCACAAAAACCAAGACTGTATACAGATATGTGAATTGGAAAATAAGAGCTGTGGCTCCGGGAAGGCTGGGAGTAAAAAGCAAAAAGGGGAAAACTGCAAGGTCCTGAGTGCAGTATTTAGGATGGATAAGGCCTCCTTCACACGTCGGTGTTTTGGTCATTGCTTGTGAGCCAAAACCAGGATTGGCGCCTCCAGACATAAGGTATAAAGGAAAGATCTGTGCCTTCAGCGTGTTTTGGCTCAAAATCGCTGACCTGTCAACGAGGCATAAGTGATAAATTCTGAGTGTCTAGATCATGACGGAAATGCTTTGTCTGCATTGACACTTTGCCTTGAGGTGTGTAACAGAATACATTTATATATATATTTTTTTTTTCTTTTAGTTTATATCTAAACCTTGTACTTGGAAATGTGAATGTCACTCTTCTTAGTAATCAAGCAAAGTAAGTATACGTTTTGCATTTTAATGCAGAAATGCATGTGTTCTGCCCATTCAGAAGATTTTCTATTGTTTGTTAACCCCTTCCTTCCCACTCCACTGACAGCCCAACCCTGTACTGTGATGCTCCATAAGCTAATGGACTGGTCCCTGTGTTGGCAGTCCAATATTTTATGTGGCGAGATTGATGGCCCCATGTGCTCCTGCATGCAGTGTAATTTGTAGGAAAGTCCAATACTATACTGTGACATGGGACTGAAATGATCACAGCGGTCAGTGAGCACTGCTTTCCTGAGTGCAGAAGCTCCTGCTAGGGAAACCTGTGCCACCAGCCATGATATCACAGGGAGGTGTGCAGAGAAGCCGCAGTCTGCATGTCCGTGTATACAGGTAGCAGTGATCTAATGGCCTGTTATACACTGTATATGGGGACACAAGGAAGCCTAGATAATAAGGCAGGCTTATGAAGACATGGCATGTCCCACACTAGTGTTGGATTTAAATGTGGCAAATTTATTGAGAAGCTCACATTTCTTAACAAATTTGATAACTTTTTTTTTTTTTTTTGGGGGGGGGGGGGGGGGGGTTCATTCGCCAGAAACTGCTGAAACCTACACCAGCTAAAAGCTGGAGTAGATTTGAGCTGTAATTGACCCCATGTAAATCTTTGGGGCCGCAGCTGACCATGCATGTTTCTGTGGAAGCCGTGATTTGAGGTGTCCGTACCAAAGATCATTACACCCAATGAACGAGCGTTTTTCTAGAAAATGAATCTCTCTGACCTGATAAGAGTCTGAATGCCCCTAAGGTGTGTCTTTTAAGGCAGTTTTTAAGTGCCACAGACCAAAAAGGAGATCTTATTGGTCATACTAGTTGTAATAATAAAACAGACCGATGACTCGGGCAGAATATATTAGTTACAGAAACGATTATCGCTTTATGAGCATGTGCTGGCAGCACGTGCCAGAGTGGAGTATATCTTATAAGCTCTCACTTTCCCCACTGCAGCCTTGTCCTAAAAGAAAATGGGCAATCAGCCGAATGCAGGCAGGGGCAACTTGAGCTCCTATATTAGCCGGGCTCTTCTCTGGCAGTGCATGACTCTTGTCCAGAAGGTTCTCAGGAACCACTTTACATTGGAGGATAAGTTGCAGAATGAAGAAATTGTGTGTCACGATTTTATGCAGCTTTTGAGGGACGTTCCCTCTAAAGATCCCTTTGGGTACAGTCCCCAAACGTCTTGCTGGCATAAGATTGGTGCAGGTTTCAGATTGTTACTGGCAACAGGTTTTTCCAGTAGACCGCAGTTTACCTGCAAAATCCGAGAGAAAGTTGTTATCTTCATCTAGTAAAGAAGGCAAACAGCAGCTTTGCAGTCGGCTCAGAGCGTTGGTCCTTTGCTGCAGCAGAGCCTGTAGCGACCTGGACATGTCCATTAAAATAGACATTTTTAAAACTAGGTCTGGCCAGCTACAAGAGGGGTTCACAAGACAGAATAGTGCCTAGGGAGTAGAGGAAAGACAATGCTTATGTAGACTGAAGGCAATTGTCGGGAGGGAAGTGTTCCCTAATTGGCATCGTTTGCTTGCTAGTGGAGGAGACCACTGCTATTACATGCAGCAATCTTCTCCACAGCATGGGGAGGAGTGATCGCTATACCATCGCTCGTCCCCATGCTGTATAGTGGTTTGCCGGATGCAGATCGTGACACAGTGATTTTTATTTTTTAAGCATGTGAAAAGATTAGGATTGCCCGATAAACAAGCATTTGCTCGTTCGTTGAGCAATCGGCTGCAGTATTACACTGCCAGATTGCTAACAAGTGGCAGGTGTAATACAGGCTTTAGAATTGGCTCTTCAAGTGCTTGTAGTGAAATCCGTCTCCATTTGTGCTTTCAGGTTTGCTTACAAAGATGAATATGAAAAATTCAAGCTTTACTTGACAATTATTTTGTTACTCGGAGCCATCGCTTGTCGGTTTGTGCTTCATTACAGGTGAGAAATCCCTATTCTGTATACAGATGTTCAACTGACTTCTCAGGTTGTACAAACTTTTATGTTCTGTGTGAATTCGTGCATTAATGAGATTATCATATTTTTCGCTTTATAAGACTCACTCCCCCTTTTGGGGGGAGGGGGGGAGAAATGGCCGTGTGTCTTATAAAGCGAATACTTCGCTGGCCACTATGCTGCACAGCGCGGCCAGTGAAGTATCAGTGTGGAGGGAGGAGGCTGGGACACCCATGGCGGGGCCCGGTGCAGTGACTCTACTCTAATACACCGGGCCCCGCAACTGTTAAACATTCAATCTGATCTAGATCTACCGTAAATGTATATGCTCTGTACGGTACTTACTGTAGTACCGTAAGTATAGCAAGACGGCGCCGCCTGCTGCAGATCACTCTGTCATGAGATGGTCAGGAAGGGATGGTTCCTTCTTGGCAATCTGCTGCCCATGTATCCACCTTTAGTCTCTGCAGCCTTGCATTCAAAGCAATTTGTGTCAACACTAGTCATTTTCCTTACAATGGTTGTTTGTCATAATTCCAGCTCCGGCGCATGACCGCGGGAGCTGGGGCAGGCGGCGCATGACCGCGGGAGCTGGGGCAGGTGGCGCATGACCGCGGGAGCTGACATAAGTGTCATCCACAGACCACCATTAGTTCAAAAGCACACCTTTTGGTTCAAAATTTTTTTTTTTTCTTATTTTCTAATTTTGTTTTAGAATACATCCAAACAGAAGACTCCATTGTATGAAACTGCATAGGTGTATTGGGCATATGTTACCTAAAAGGTTTACAGGGAACACTGCATGCTATACTAATGCCTACCTGCCCAGCATAAGTCATACGGATACTCTTGGTATCTTTCTGTTAAAGGGAACCCTATGGACCTGTTCAGTCTACGTGCTGGGAGCTTTCCGGCCCATACACCAAAGATGATATGAACAGAGCCTTTTAAGCAAAGCTTCAGTCCCAGTTCTGAACTCAACATGTTAAGACATCTTGAATGCAGCCTAGACTTTCTTTTTTGAGACTGGCTAAAGCAGATCTGATTGGGACTGGAGAAAAAAATTGTGCATGGTGATAGCAATCACCAGAGTTGCTGAAGTGGCTTTTTTTTATTATTGTGCAGTCATAGATTTAAATCACAGGATAGATAAAATCTGTCTGGAATTATGACAAACAGCCATTGTAAGGAAAATGACTAGTGTCTGACGCAAATTGCTTTGAATGCAAGGCTAAAGGTGGATACATGGGCAGACGAGCAGCAGATTGCCAAGAAGGAACCATCCCTTCCTGACAGTTGGCCGCTTGTTCATTTGAGGGGGGGGGGGGGGGGGGCTGCATTTATCAATCATCTCCACTGTATTGCGATCGACCACCCTCATCAGCTGCATTGTTTCTAGGCAGCAGATCGCTGTTTATAGAGTACAATCTGCTGCTCAGAAACCTTAACTTTTGTGCCTGCAACAATGATCATTTCAGCTGATTAACAAGTGTTTTGCTCGTTCACAGGAACGTTCATTCCCGACAATTTGCCTGTGAAAATTAACCTTTAGGGCTGTATTACACCTGCAGATAAGCACTTTGATTGTCCGGGTGTAAGCGTTCCTGCTACTACATGCAGCGATCTCCTACAGTATGAGGAGGAGCGATCACTACTGCTTTCACTCTTCCCCATGCTGAATCATTATTTGCTGGCAGCAGAGCGTGATTAGACGGCGCAATCTGCTTTTTTTTTTTTTTTTTTTTTTTTTTTTTTTCCCTCCCCCATGTATAAAAATGCAATTGCCCGATAAACAAGTGTTTGCTCGTTCATTAGGTAATCGGTGGCACATTTACACAGGCTGAATATTGCTAACGAGCATTCCTACGAATGCTTGTAAGCAATGATCTGGCCAACAGTCTGCAGGTCTAAAACAGCCCTTTAGAGGGGTTTCTAAGTATTTTGACATTGATGGACTATGCTCAGGGTAGGCCATCAGTATCTTATCAGTAAATGATCTGCTGACATTGACACTGATCAATGATGAACAATCAAATCTCTTGTTCATCAGATGATTGAATCTTTCATGTGACACAAACGGTGATTCACTAGGGGCATGAGTGATCACCGCAGTGATTGCTTATTTGCTTGGATCGGATGATTTCCACATGTAAATGCAGCTATCCTCCCTGCTTAACAAAAAACTTATCGAACGATTATTCCCAAAAATTTCCTGTGTAGTTGGCCCATGTTAAAGGACCTTAAGGCATGCATAAAGTCTTATTGTAACTGGTGGTTATTTGTGGCAAAATGTAATCCCTTAAGACACTATGACCAATATATACATCATGGGCAAGGCTACTTTCACATCTGCATTTTTGCCAGATCCGTTATAATAATACAACTGTCTGCATCGGCACAGGACAGATCGGGTTGTATTATCTCTAAAATGAACAAGACTGATCTGGCACTAAAACTATTGTAAATCAATGGGCGCCAAATTCGTTTTCTTTTGTGTCCGGGACGATGCTTGGACCCCCACGATCTGCTAGTAATCGGGATATCTCTTTAATTATGTACTGTCAAAATGGCAAGTAATACATCATTATAAATGATAGCATTTCTAAATAGATCTACTTGCACGTGACAAGGGGAAAGCATAAACATATTTTTTTTTATTTATTTATTTTCTTTTAAGTATCCACACTGCATTTATGGGCTTTAACACAGACAATACAGTGTCTGCCACCAATATGATCATGTTGTGTAGGTAGATATATAATTTATGGAAGAGGTCAAAGGGACTCTATTCCAGCATTTAGCATGTTGAGAGCTGTTCTGGCTTTCACAATGATGATCACACATACTGATCTCACGATTGCTTCCTAGAGTAACAGATGAAGTGTTCAACTTTTTGCTGGTCTGGTACTTCTGCACACTGACCATACGAGAAAGTATCCTCATAAGCAATGGATCAAGGTGAGTCAGTATACATGTGCGTCCAGCAAGAAAACCTCCCACTAGTTATTTGTTGAACTCTCTGCATCTATCATTTATTTAGTTGCAAATAATTTTCAAAAAAAAAAGCATCGCCATTACATTTTCTGACTGAGGCTGCATGTCACATTGCATTTTCACTGCATTTCTGCTTTTTATTCTTCCACAGGATAAAAGGCTGGTGGGTTTCTCACCATTACATATCTACATTTCTATCTGGGGTGATGCTGACCTGGTAAGCCCGATAAACCGTGGGTATGGCATTGCAGAGCACCCATATTTATATTGAACACTAATTGTTATTTCTATATAGTAATTTACAAGATTTCTGCTATGTCTTTCTATAGGCCAGATGGACTCATGTATCGGATGTTCCGCAATCAGTTTCTTGCTTTTTCAATATATCAAAGTAAGCATATTGTTATGTATATCACAGTATGTGTAGCAGTCTCGCCTTGCCTGATGTGTCTATTTTACTAAATAATTGCATTCTATGTGACTAGCCTGGGGCATCTTCTAGATTAGGCTGCTTTCACACTAGCGTTCGTTGGTCCGCTCGTGAGCTCCGTTTGAAGGGGCTCACGAGCGGACCCGAACGCCTCCGTCCAGCCCTGATGCAGTCTGAATGGATGCGGATCCGCTCAGACTGCATCAGTCTGGCGGCGTTCAGCCTCTGCTCCGCTCGCCTCCGCACGGACAGGCGGACAGCTGAACGCTGCTTGCAGCGTTCGGGTGTCCGCCTGGCCGTGCGGATCCGTCCAGACTTACAATGTAAGTCAATGGGGACGGATCCGTTTGAAGATGCCACAATATGGCTCAATCTTCAAGCGGATCCGTCCCCCATTGACTTTACATTGAAAGTCTGGACGGATCCGTCCAAGGCTATTTTCACACTTAGCTTTTTTTTTTGCCATTTTAATGCAGACGGATCCGTTCTGAACGGAGCCTCCGTCTGCATTAATATGATCGGATCCGTTCAGAACGGATCCGATCGAACGCTAGTGTGAAAGTAGCCTAAGTGTGCAGATGTACCCTGACATTGTCCATTCTTTACTGGCTATATTAGGGTCTTTTGGGCTGACTGTTTTTTGCACAGTGTAGTTCATTTAGTATGAACCTCTATGGCAGAAACTGGTATGAAATCAAAAGTGGCAAACTGGGTTTGTGCCTTTTTTTTTTTAACACCTTAAGGACCAAGACGTTTTATAAAAACTTGACATGTGTCACTTTATGTGGTAATAACTTTGGAACGCTTTTACTTATCCAAGCAATTCTGAGATGGTTTTCTCGCGACACATTGTACTTCATGATGGTGAAAAATTTTAGTTGATATAAATCACCTTTATTTATATTTTAAAAAAAATCCAAGATTTACCGAAAATTTGGAAAAATCTGCTTTTTTTTAAGGCAGTGATGAATCGTAAGAGTTATCCCATTACATTTTCTATGTATCCACATTCATGTTTGCATCATTTGGTAAATGCAATTTTATTTAGGATCTTATAAGGCTTAGAATTTTAGAAGAAACCCACTTTTTTAGGGACCACTTCCATTGTAAAGTCACTTTGTGGGGCTTGCATAGTGGAAACCACCCATACATGACACCATTGTAGAAATGAAACCCCTCAAGTTATTAAAAACTGATTTTACAAACGTCATTAACCCTTTTGGTGTTCCACAAGAATTAAAGGATAAAATGTGATGACGTAACTTTTTGGGCAGATTTGCAGTGAAAATTTTTATTTTCCTGTAACATATCAAGGGTTAACGTCAAATAAAACTCAATATTTATTATCCCGATTCTACAGTTTACAGAAACCACCCCAAAACTGATGTTCGGGCACATGGCGGGGCGCAGAAGGAAAGGGGCGCCATATGGGTTTCTCTGGGATAATTTTAAGTTGCACCCCTAGAGTAGAAACTCCCAAAAAGTGACCCCATTTTGATAATTATAGGATAAGGTGATACTTGTATTGGTACTATTTTGTGGCATATATGACTTTTGATTGCTCTATATTACCCTTTTTGTGATGCAAGTAGGGCTGCAACTAACGATTATTTGAATAATCGCTTAGTTGTTGATAATTTCATCGCTTAATCGGGGGAAAAAAACACCAAAAATGACAAAAAAAAGGGGTTTATATGATTTTACTTGAAAAATTATGTTCAAAGGCCATATTACAAAAAAAACTGGATGGCACTGTTATAGTGGGGTGGGGGGGAGAACCTGTGGATGGCACTATATAGCATCTTATGCTATATGTGTCATCCACAGATCTCTCCCATAGCAGTGTCATACACAGATCCCCCTCCCCATACCACCCTGGCCCCGCCGCTCACAGCAGTAACTTTTACTTTAAATCAGCGCATCTTCTTTTACCTTACAATGAAGCTCCAGTAACAGGCAGAGCGGGCGGCAGTGTAATGTCACTTTATGAATAAAGCAGGCAGAGCTTGCGCGTCACGTGAGTAAGTGATGTAACGCCGCCGCCTGCTCTGCCTGTTACTGGAGCTTCATTGTAAGGTAATAAAGATGCAGTGATCTAAAGTTCAAGGACCCGCAGGCATAGCGCCTGACCGCCCGCATAGCAACGAATCGGCCGATTATTCGATAACTGGATTCGTTGACAACTAATCCCATTATCGAATATTATCAATAATGTCGATTAATCGTTGCAGCCCTAGATGCAAGGTAACAAAAAATGTCTTCTGGCACAGTTTTTATTTTGTTTTTTTTACGGTGTTCACCTGACAGGTTAGATCATGTACTATTTTTATAGAGCAGGTTGTTATGGAGGTGACGATCAGTCTACATTTATTTTTATTTTGTTTCAGTTTTACATAATAAAGCATTTTTGAAAAAAAATAAATGTTTGTCTCCTTTTTCTGAAAGCCATATTTTTATTTTCCGGGCGACTTATCTTATGTATTGGCTCAGTTTTTGTGGCATGAGGTGGTAGTTTGGTACTATTTTGGGGTACATACTACTTTTTGATCGTTTGGTATTGCACTTTTGGTGATGTATGGTGACAAAAAATAGTTTTATTTTTTTTGGCACAGTTTTTATTTTTTACGGTTTTCACCTGACATGTGACTAAATCATGCAATATTTTTATAGAGCAGGTTGTTACGGATGCGACGATATAGTTTTTATGTCTCCATTCTGAAAGCCATATTTTTTATTTTTATTTTTTCCTTTTGTTTAAAATTATTTTATTTATTTTTTGTCCCACTATTGGACTTCAACATTGCAGGGTCTGATCCCTTTTTCAATGCAGCACAATAAATCTGTAATACACTGATAGTTTGCCTATAAGACCCAGCCTGGGGGCTGGGCCTCATAGGCCTCCGTAGCTGCCGGGCCCCAAGGCATTTGAATGGCTTTGGGCTGCCATGGCAACCCCGATAGATGAGGAGTGGGAGCCTAAACCTCCCATATGACGTGGTGAGCACGCTGACCCTGGCATTTGAGGGGTTAAACCACTGGCATCTGCGTTATCACCGATGCTGATGGATGCAGAGACTTCTGGGGGCGAATCCACTGTGAGCACAATAAACATTTAAGATTGGTTGGTGTGCCTATACATGGTACAATCGTGATTGTATGTAACAGGGATTTGTAACAGGGTTGATGTTCCTGGAGGGATACACCAAATGGCAAAGGATTTAGGAAAACTAGAGGAATGGTCAAAAATATGGAAACTAAAATTTAATGTTGATAAGTGCAAGATAATGCACCTGGGACATAAAAACCCAGGCGCAGAATATAAAATCAGTGATACAGTCCTAACCTCAGTATCTGAGGAAAGGGATTTAGGGGTCATTATTTCAGAAGACTTAAAGGTAGGCAGACAATGTCATAGAGCAGCAGGAAATGCTAGCAGAATGCTTGGATGTATAGGGAGAGGCATTACCAGTAGAAAGAGTGAAGTGCTTATGCCGCTGTACAGAGCACTAGTGAGACCTCATTTGGAGTATTGTGCGCAGTACTGGAGACCATATCTCCAGAAGGATATTGATACTTTGGAGAGAGTTTAGACAAGAGCTACTAAACTAGTACATGGATTGCAGGATAAAAAACATACCAGGAAAGATTAAAGGACCTTAACATGTATAGCTTGGAAGAAAGACGAGACAGAGGGGATATGATAGAAACTTATAAATACATAAAGTGAATCAACAAGGTAAAAGAGGAGAGAATATTTAAAAGAAGAAAAACTGCTACAAGAGGACATCGTTTTAAATTAGAGGGGCAAAGGTTTAAAAGTAATATCAGGAAGTATTACTTTACTGAGAGAGTAGTGGATGCATGGAATAGCCTTCCTGCAGAAGTGGTAGCTGCAAATACAGTGAAGGAGTTTAAGCATGCATGGGATAGGCATAAGGCCATCCTTCATATAAGATAGGGCCAGGGGATATCCATAGTATTCAGTATATTGGGCAGACTAGATGGGCCAAATGGTTCTTATCTGCCGACACATTCTATGTTTCTATGTACAATTGGTTAAAATAAAATAATCGATTTCATGCTGGAAAATCAAATGACTTTGCAGACACCACTTCGTATTGAATCGGGGCAAAGAGACCCCGGCTAGGTGTTCCTAAAGGGAAGGAATGTTTATTTGCAACCTAACTAATAAATGAACAATGTATAAAAATAAGACCATGCCGTAATGTCTCTTCTGAGGACAGAGTACTTAGCGTAGATCAAATTAGGTAACAAGGGCAAAACTGGAACGATTAAATCGTTCGTTTTATTATAAAGGCTATACACAAAGATGCACTAAAACTGACAGATAAATATACCTGCCAGTCGAACAGAGTGGTTGGATAGAAATAAGTAAAAGCTGGAAATAAATAGAATGTCTGGAAGTTCAAAATTACTGTGTTAGAGTCCAGTAAAAGATAGTCTTTCAAGGAATAATGCACAATGGCGGGGTGCCCGTGTCCAGCGGGCGGTTGTGATGTTATTTGATGGTAGATGAAGGACCAGGACCTGAGTGGGTCACGGTTTTACCCATTCTGGAGCTGGGAGTGGCTATGACACGTACATGTCCAGCCTTGTGTAATTGGAACAGTGGGCAGTTCTTGCCCCGGAGAGAAAATCTGGCAGAATCCTTGCTTTGCCAGTTTCTCCATACTCGTAGGTCAAATTAAGAAATAGAATTCATATTTATAATCGGTAGAACTTTACAAATCATCTGATACAAAATATGACTGGAAGACAATAGTGTGCCTGAGAACCTTTATATCTCGGTGGGAATTTCCGATTTGCTTGTGGATTTCCTGGAAGGTGTTAGAATAACCCCAACAATTTCGGAAGAGATTGTTCATTTCATATTTTCGTAACCATGAAATATGAAGAAATTATGGGAAAAATATGCAATCTATGGGTTGGAGGTAACTTTAAGGTCATCTTCCTCCTTGTACCAACCAACTGCGTGATCAAGATCTGTCATTCTTTCTTGAATTTTCTGACCAGGCTTAGGGTGTTAAGACCACTGCTGTGCAGGTGCCGCTCAGACTAGCGAGGGGGCACTTTTACTGGGTTTTGTCAAGATAATATCAGATTGATGGATACTTAACCTGGCAGGGGGTGCTCCTAGGGCCAGGAAGAATCTTTTGGCAAGGACTTGCTAATTTTACCTCTGCTCTGTAAGCTATAGCTGGAAAGGTGAATTAACTTCTGGGTTGAGAGTTTTTAACTATTTGTGTGAATGAGAGGGCTCTTGTGATTCTGTAATTTTAAAACTGAATGCATTTGCGATTTTCTTTGGTAATCGGTATTGTCAAGATTGCGAAGCATCACACCAATTACTGGCCATTTAGGACAAGCATTCTCGTCCCCTGTCCTTAAGGGGTTAAATGCTACTGTGTTTGAATTTTAGGTGCAAGTGTAGTTTGAAAAGGGGGTAGATTGGCGGACCAAAAAATGACACCTAATGAACAAAAACACCAGTAGAAAGTCTCTTGGGTTTCATATTTCCTTTAGACCTTCTGTTAACATCTGGAGCTCATGGTTTTAACACAAAGAAGCCACTAAACACAAAAGTGCTACCGTGGCTTCTAAACGGTTAGAGCGAGGGTGCTCTCTTCATGAGATCATGGTGTGCCAGCATCTAAACATTGTCAGTATAGCACTGTAGAACAAAAAATAAGTTATGGGTCTTGGGATGCAGAAACCTTTTTATTGTGCAAACGTATGTACTATGTATTTGGGTCAGTATGACTCCAGCAATACCAGAGAATAGTTCTTATGCCAAAAAAATTGTGACGTAAACCCCCCCCCCCCCCTTCTTCCCATAGAGTTAATAAAAGTTGTTCTTACTGTAGTAATTCTTGCGTGTTTTCTGTAGGCTGTGTACAATTTCTTCAATATTACTATCAAAGTGGGTGTCTATACAGATTACGTGCACTAGGAGAGCGAAACCATTTAGACCTTACAGTAGGTAAGTGAATGGGAGGGTGATTTGTATTCTAGTATGCATCGTCATGAAATATAGTTATGCTTATTATTTTTACTTTTTTTAATGAAAGGACTTGTTTCACAAAGATCACTCCAATTTAAATAGAACTGTGAGCTTCGCTGCAGGTTCTGCTTCTTTATTATCAGTGACATGTCTGGCCAGTGCTGAGCAAATGTAGTTTTACAAACCGCCATCCAAATGAGTGACTGACCAGCAATGCATGAATGGTCTGGGTCCTCTGAAGTGGAAGCCTTTCTTACACAGTGGCTCTATTCTGGCTTATAATAAGGCATATTGGGAAGAGTATCTTTGAGACTGTCCCTCTTTTAAAGGGGTTGGAACCCGAACAGATGCCCTTCACCCAGGCAGCTCCTCTGAGATGAGCCCCTTAATCATGCACGGCAGGGCTTTTCTGCAGATTCGGTGATGTACCTGCTAGGCTTCCACCAGTGTTCCCGGTGATGTCACCGGCACTAATGGGCGGGATTTAGCTCTGCCCTTGCCTGTAATACAGGGGCTGTCTGGGGTGAAAAAAGGGACAACCCCTTTAATGGTCACCATTCTGCATTCCCATTTGCTTTGCTCCACTGTTTCCTAAGGCCTCCTGCACACAAACGTGTGCTGCCTGTTGCTGTATTGCGGGCCACATTTGCGGTTCCGCAATACACGGGCACCATTCCGTGTGCATTCCGCATCACGGATACGGAACCATTCACTTCAATGGGTCCGGAGATGCGGAACAAAGCACTAGGGAGTGTTTCCGTGGGGTTTCGTCCCGTACTTCCGTTCCGCAAAAAAATAGGACATGTTCTATTGTTTTGCGGAACAGCCAGATCGCGGACACATTAACGTGAATGGCTTCACGATCCGCTGCGGCTGCCCCGCGGTTGGCGTTTGTGCATTGAGGCCCGCGTTTTGCCGGCCGCAGCATGGCCACGGGGCGCACGCGTTCGTGTGCAGGAGGCCTAAGGCGGAGTTCACACTTCAGTTATTTGGTCAGTTATTGTGAGCCAAAACCAGGTGCTGGTCAAAAAGGAAGTCTTTCCATTACTGGTTTTGGCTCGCACTCACTGATGGAAATAACTGGAGTCTGAACTTGGATCCGGTCACTGTCTACTTAACACCCGCCCCCTACAAAGGCGTTTATCTAAACCTCATACAAGTTATATAGTAACTTCCTCCTAATAGCTAATCGGCATAATATAAATTACATCCTTCTTGCTAAAATACTAGTCATGCATTAAATGAGAAAATTGTGGATATTCTGATATTTAACTCTTTACTTGCTCATATGTATGTAGATTTTTAGTCTAAAGATGAAACTACCGATAAAGGCACAATGAATGCTATTAATGTTTTATTCTGTATCCTTCATATTCCAGAAGGGTTTCAGTCTTGGATGTGGCGAGGACTCACATTTCTACTACCCTTTCTGTTTTTTGGCCATGTAAGTTGTTTTCTTATTTAAACTGCACTGTATATAATGGCCAGGGGTTGTGCAAGGAACAGATATTCTCCACTATCCCCTCCATTGCAGCGGCATGACGTAAAGGGGTTGTCTCACTTCAGTAAGTGGTATTTATCATGTAGGGAAAGTTTAATACAAGGCACTTACTAATGTATTGTGATTTGTCCATATTGCTGCTTTTGCTGGCTGGATTCATTTTTCCATCACATTATACACTGCTTGTTTTCATGGTTACAGACCACCCTGCAATCAGTGGTGGTCGTGATTGCACACTATAGGAAAAAACACTAGCCTATGTGCGCTCCCATGGTCCCGACCACCAGAGAGGCTGATGCTTTTTCCTATAGTGTGCAAGCATGCCCACCATTGATAGATTGCAGGGTGGTCTGTAACCATGGAAACGAGCAGTGTATAATGTGATGGAAAAATGACTTCAGTCAGCAAAAGAATCAATACGGATAATAACATTACATTAGTAAGTGCCCTGTATTAACTTTCTCTACATAATAATAAATGCCACTGTGAGAACACCTTTAACTTAGTATTATTTAACTTAAAGGGGTTTTCCAAGTTTTGTGTGTGTGCTCTGATCAGTGAGGGTCCGACACCATCAGATGTTTAAGAAGGCAGTGGCGCTCCATGGTCTTCTCTCTGCTTTTACTAGGCCAGTGACTACGCTCATCAATCTTGTGGCCTGTGAGCAGTTCAGCCCCTACTGAAGTGAATGGGGCTGAGCTGCAATACCAAGCTTATCCGCTATACAATGTACGGAGCTGTGCTTGGTAAGCTGCGAGAAGGCAGCGGCACTCACAGGAGCGCTGCTGCCTTCTCAAAACAGCTGATGGGTAGGGGTTCCAGGTGTCGGACCCCCACCCATCAGATACTAATGAGCTATCCTGAGGGTAGGTCATCAATAAAATAAAAAAAATCTTGGAAAACTTTTTAATATTATTCTGGCCCCAGACCCTAGGGCCACATTATTACACTGTGCTTCCACCATATGTATTGGTGCCCATTAGAAAATATTGCTTTTGCATGCATTACTATATACTAGAATAAGAAGCACCAACCTGAGTCTGTCTGTCATTTGAATCAAGCGCATAGCCCCACCTAGAGACTCAAGAGGTTTGCCTGGACCTATAAAAGTGGAAAGACTCAGATTTTCTTAAAACTACTCCCTAGACAGCTTAATCTGCTGAGAATATGATGGAGCTGGCAAAACCTTTTTTTTTTTTTTTTCTTTGCTTCTTCTACATAATGAATATTTGATTTGCCCAAATGTAAAAGTGACAGGTACTTGACTCAGACAGCAGGGTGCAGCACTGACCCACAAAACCAGCATTGGCATGTGCTGTGCTTATTGTACGATTTATGTGTTCTTGACTTGTAACTATATTACTGGTATTTTTCCCTAGTTTTGGCAGCTGTATAATTCGGTCACACTATTTGAACTGTCTAGACATGAAGCATGCAAAGAGTGGCAGGTAATGTATACATTATTATCTTCTGCACAAGTTAAAGGGGTTGTCACTTCAGCAAATAGCATTTATTATGTAGAGAAAGTTAATACACGGCACTTACTAATGTATTGTGATTGTCCATGCTGCTTCCTTTGCTGGCTGGATTGATTGATTTTTTTATTTTTTATATATTTTTTTTTATTCATATTATGCACTTCTGGTTTCCATGGTTACGAACACCCTGCAATCCACCAGCTGTGGCCATGCTTGCACACTGTAGAAAAAAGGGCTGGCCTATGTGCGCTCCCACGGTCCTGGCCACCAGAAAGGCCAGTACTTTTTTCTATAGTGTGCAAGCACAACCACCATGAATGGATTGCAGGGTGGTCATGACAATGGAAACAAGCCATGTATATTATGATGGAATGAATCCAGCCAGTAAAGGAAGCAATATGGACAATCACAGTACATTAGTAAGTGCCTTGTATCAACTTCTGTACATGATAAATGCCACTTGCTGAAGTGAGACAACCCTTTTAAGAGAATTTATATTTATCTTTCTAAATACATCATTATACTGTATGATTGACTGTTAAAGGGGAATACAGGAGAATGTTGTCAGGTAAGTTCAGGGGCTAATGTGATGAAGACAAGTCATCTTTGTTTCTGATATCACTTGCAGCTTCGCCATCTCTTACAGAGATGCCAATCGGGAAGTATATGTGGCCTCTGTCACATTTTTGGAGGGTGCTTTTTCTTTCTACTAAAGAGGCGAGGATATGAGCAGTTGTACATCGATCCCTGTACCTAATTAGGGAATTTGCTTACTGGCCCCTAGAGTGCAGAGATTTATGGTCTTTTTGGTTCTGGTCATTGTGCTACAGTGAGATGCCTCTATCTAAACCTGATGAAGGGGACAGGTCACTCAAGAAGCGCGTAGCCCCAGTAAAGGTGTTTTGTACAACATTTGCTTGGAGACCCTCATTGCCAGTAGCATGGAAGACTCCCACCTTCCTTTTTCTGGCTGCCCTGGATAAAGGGCGACATGTGGGAAAAAAAAAAAACGCGGGTAGATCCTTTAGGCCTCATGCACATGACCGTGCCGTTTTTTGCAGTCCGCAATTTGTGGAACGGGCAGCCCTTTGTAGAAATGCCTATTCTTGCGGGGCCACGGAATGGAGCAACGGATTCGGACATCACAATGAGTGCTGTCCCCATCTTTTGCGGTCCCATTGAAGTGAATGGGTCCGCATCCGAGCCGCCAAAACGGTGGCTCGGATGTGGACCCAAACAACGGCTGTGTGCATGAGGCCTTAGACCAGGGATCAGCAACCTTTGGCACTCCAGCTGTGGTGAAACTACAACTCCCAGCATGCACGCCTCCTTGGCTGTTCTCAGGACTCCCAGAGAAGTGAATGGAGCATGCTGGGAGTTGTAGTTTGACAACAGCTGGAGTGCCGGAGGTTGCTGATCCCTGCCTTAGACTAAAATGGTCGGCTCCACCTATAGTGGACCCGCCAGTTTCTCGCTTGGCTAAACACACTACCTTGCCCCATCCGCTATTGGCTGCTTTTTCTGATATCAAAGGTAAGGAGCTGGAAGAATTTGGAAAATCTGCCTATGAAGCAGTGGGCACAGCGCAGCAACCAGTGTTTGCCTCTACATGGGTGAGCAAGGCTATGGGAGTGGGCAAGTAATTTACATCAGGAACTCAACTCGGGAGTCCCCTCGGGGGAACTTGCAGATGTGGCCCTGCAGCTCTCGCATGCCAGTGCATATATTTGTGAAGCATCTATTGATATGGCCAGATTTATGGCTCTCTCATCAACCCTGTTGGTGGCTATTCTCCATAACCTATGACTCTCTTGCTGGGCTGCAGATAATGCTTCAAAGCGGACCCTGACGGCCCTCCCCAGACTTTTTGGTAAGCGCCTGGATGAGATCATTTTGGACGCTACAGGTGGTAAGAGCACCCATTTACCACAGAACAGGGGGTGGTCTAATAGGTCAAAAAAGCGGACCTGGAAGTCCTAATTTAGTTGGTGCGAGCGGCGACAGCTGTCTCCCTTTCGTTTTTCTTAGCCGCGACTTTTGGCTTTCCTGCAGTCGGGCATGGACTTGGGGCTGGCTCTTGGCTCCCTCAAAGGGCAAGTGTCGGCTCTCCATTTTTTAAATTTTAATTTTTTTTTTCCAGCGTAATTTAGCTTCGTTTTCGGCGGTTCAGACTTTTCTGCAGGGGGTGGCGCATGCTGTGCCCCCTTCCGTCCTCCATTGGATCTTAATCTAGTGCTCAACGCTCTCCAATCTTCTCCATTTGAGCCTTAGCAGCAGGTGTTACTGCGCTTCCTGTCTTTATAAGGTGACTTCTATCCGTAGATCTTTGTATAAGAAGACTGCGCTGCCGCTCACTTCTCTGAGCCTCCTCTTTTTTTCGGTACAGAGCAAATATCTGGCATGGTAACGGCCTATCAAGCTCTATAGATGGGCATCTCTCCTCTACCCAACCATCCTGTAGGCAATCAAGGAATTGCAACCATAGTGAAGCACTGACTTCCTCCGTACATTAAAAATGTTTTATTATACTCACAAATGGAAACTTGATTAAAACATATGTGGACAATCACAGGTATCGCCTGACCCGGGTTTCGCTTACACACTCCTTCAGGAGCGAACACCTGCACTCCAAATGACCAACCTTATAAACTCCTCATAGTCCCACCCCCTTATCCACATCATTTAATCATACACAATTAGAACCACAAATCAATATTAACAAAAAATAAAAAACAAAAACATCCTCACTAATCCATTTTTACCCCCCACTCTTGTACATATTAGCTACAGTCCTGATCAAAAGTTTAAGACCACTTGAAAATGGCAAAAAATCATATTTAGCATGGCTGGATCTTAACAGGGTTCAAAGTAGAGCTTCAAGAAGAAATGGGAGTGAGACAAAACATTTTTGGAGCATTCAATTTAATGAAAACAACAAACTGAAACAGGCTGTTTTTTAGCTGATCAAAAGTTTTTAGGACCACACCTCCCCAAAAAACTAAACAACCCGCCCCCCCCAAAAAAAATACTGAAATCTAACTTCCAAACATGAACTCAGTAATGAGTAGCTCCGCTGTTATTGTTTATCACTTCCAAAATTCGTTTCGTCATGTTTGATGCAAGTGTTTCCATGAGGTGAGTGGGAACATTTCTCAAAGTGGTGAAGACGGCCGCATGAAGGCCATCTACTGTCTGGAACTGTTGTCCATTTTTGTAAACTTCCCTTACCATCCAGCCCCAAAGGTTCTCAATTGGATTTAGATCAGGGGAACACGCAGGATGGGCCAAAAGAGTGATGATGTTCTCCTGGAAGAAGTCCCTTGTCCTGCAGGCATGGTGTACTGTAGCGTTGTCCTGCTGAAAAACCCTGTCGTTACCACACAGACGAGGGCCCTCAGCCATGAGGAATGCTCTCTGCAACATCTGGACATAGCCAGTGGTTGTTTGACACACCTGCACTTCCTGAAGCTCCATTGTTCCACTGAAGGAAAAAGCACCCCAGACCATTATGGCGCCACTGTGGCGCAGTAGAAAACATCTCGGGTGGGATCTGCTTGTCATGCCAGTAACGTTGGAAACCATCAGGGTTAAAAAAAATTAAAATAAAAAATCATCAGAGAATAAATCTTTCTTCCACCTTTGATTGTCCCATGTTTGGTGCTCTTGCAAAGTCCAAACAAGCAGTTCTGTGGCGTTCAAGGAGACGAGGTCTTTGAAGACTCTTTCTTTTTTTTTTTTTTTTTTTCTTTTTTTTGAAGCCCTTTAGTCTCAGATTCTGTCTGATGGTTATGGGGCTGCAGTCAGCACCAGTAAGAGCCTTAATTTTGGTCGAGGATCGTCCAGTGTCTTGATGGACAGTCAATTGGATCCTTTCGCTCAATGCTGAGGACATTTTTTGGGGTCTTCCACTTGACCTTTTTTGTTCCATAACCCTCAAGATCATTTAAGAAATTCCAAATGACTGTCTTACTGTGTCCCACCTCAGCAGCGATGGCGCGCTGTGAGAGACCCTGCTTATGCAGTTCAACAACCCAACCACATTCAAAAATAGTTTTTTTGCCTTTGCCATCACAACGTGTGATTACCTGACAGAAAATGACAATGAATCCACATATTTGCACAGATTTGGCCTTTTTTAAAGGCATGTGGTCCTAAAGTTTGGATCAGCTGAAAAACAGCCTGTTTCAGTTTAATCGTTATTTTCAATTAATTGAATGCTCAAAGGTTTTGTCTCACCCTCATTTCTTCTTGTTGCATATTGAAGCTCTACTTGGAACCTTGTTAAGATCCAACAATGTAAAATATGATAATTTTTTTTTGCAATTTTTCAAGTGGTCTTGAACTTTTGATCAGGACTGTATGGAAGAAATACGCCAGTATCATTCACAAAGGTAACCGGTCACCTGATAACACATGTGATCCAGGTCACCTAACAGAATCCAACCAACCACTGCTTGGTACCACCCCTTACAACCGCAGGTCCTACCTCAATAGCACTGCCGGTATGTATCGTACAGAACTAAATTTAAGCATGGTTTCAAATGACACAATATTTAGTCCATTAGGTTGTAGTGTCCCTAGATTGTACATCCACTCTACCTCCCTCTTACTAATCTTTGTTACATAATCTCCCCCTCGTTTTAAGTTTTAACTAATTCCACACCCATAAAACGCAGTCCCTTAGGGTTCTTCTGATGGCTTCTCGCGAAATGAATGGTGACACCATGCGTTTCTAGTCCTTTCTTTATATTGCGTATATGCTCTTGGACCCGAGTCTTAAACTTCCTGGTGGTTCTCCCTACATACTGGAGGCCTCTTCTATCCGTAGCATGTTGGAACTCGTGACTCACGTCGGTCACCCTTCCTGATCCTCCATAAGGATAAGGTGGTCCTTTGCCCTGTGCAGTCCTTCCTACTGAAGACCGTCTCATCCTCTGGAGCAGTTGCTCCATATCCTGGATTTAGTACGAGCAGTTTCGGCTTTATCTGTCTCAGACAGCATCTTTCAGGCGGACGGATTCCCTGTTTGTGATTCCAGAGGGACCAAGACAAGGGCTGGCAGTGTCAAAGATTTCCATTTTGCGATGGATTTGTTATTGTGCAAGCGTACTGCGTTGATGACCGGGCCGCACCCTTCCTGGTGACTGCTCATTTGGCTCAGGCAGCGGGGGCCTCTTGGGTGGGGCTTCTGCCCTCCAGGTGTGTAAGGCGGCAACTTGGTCGTCTTTGCATACTTTTTCAAAGTTTTCTAGAGTGCACACCTTTTGTGTCTGCTGAGAACTAGATTTTTGTACTTGCTGTAAATCTGTTTCCCTTTCCGTTCATTGCGGGACACTGCTTCCACCAATTCTTTTGTTTAAGGGCCTTTTCAGGCCTGTGTGGTTCCGTGTTTGTACATAGTGTGATTTTTCTTGTCTGGCTTCTCCTACTGCTTTTGCACTGATTTTAGCTTGGTCCCTGTAGAAAGGGTATAGCTGAAGAGTGAGGAGCTCACACTTTTGTGGTTAGTGTCTGCCTCCAAGCGGCAAGAGATATACTAATGGTCAAAGCCTGTGTCCCCCAATAAACGTAAGAGAAACAGATTTTACAGTAAGTCCAAAAATCAAGTTTCTCGTGCGTGGCATTGGGGGACACAGCACCATGGGTATATGCCCAGCTGCCACTAGGAGGCTGACACTAGAAACAAAGAAGTGTTGGCTCCACCCAGGTGGGCTATACCCTTCTGCTAGAGCCAGAATAACTCAGTCTAGTTCTAGTGTCCGTAGGAGGCAGACATGACCTGCTAATTTTATTTTTTCTTTATTTTTTATTTTTTTTTTCCTTTTCTCTACAGGTGGCAGGGGTGGCTCCATCGTGTTCCACCTTAGTTGCCCCCCTGCGGGCGCGTACTCGGGTACCCTGCAGCCACCCAGTCCCCACGTGACCTGCTTCCGCAGTGGATTCCGGCGGACCCACGGCTTCCGTGTTGAGTCCGCCGAGGGGGTGGTCATGCTGCGCCTGAAATAATCGTAAGGTGAGTATGGCGCTACTCTTTTTCAACCCGTGTGTGCCCAACAGCCTGTGGCCCTTCCCTGGCTCTCATGTTTCTGGAGCTTTTTTAATGGGGCCTGCTCCTTTAAGACGGCCGTTTCCGGTTTTCCCCTCACCCTACCTCAGGAACTGTGTCCCCTCCTCTTCTGCCGGTCCGCGGCGCTCGCTGTCACTTTCGCCGGCGCGGGCGGGCAGGGCGCCGCGCGCTCTCTCCATCCGGCAGCGCTTGTGTCACTACAGGCCCCGGCTTTTGCTTCGGCCTAGGCCGCGGTCACGTGGGCGTGCTCCGTCTCCGCCTCCTAGGCTTCCCGGGCTTCTTCTCTTGCGTCCTTCCCCTTGTGGGCAGCCCTCTGGGAGGTCCTTTTCTCGCCCAATCCAGCGCGGGCTGCTGGGGGGGGCGTTTCTTCTTCCGAACGGCGTTCTGAGTTGCCTCTGGCTCTGACTGGAGCGGTGTTCGCGTCGCCATCTTCTCTCTCCTGCGATCGGCTTCCTGGGACACAGCACCATTGGTAGTGGTAGGCAGCCTCTGGCTGACTTTTTTTTTTTTTTTTTTCTTTACAGGTTCCACCATCCGCCCTCATGTCTTCCTCTGGTCAGGCCCCCACTCCCTCCGCCGCCATTTCCACTCATTACGCCTGCTCTGTGTGTAATAGGAAGTTCCCATGCGGCCAACCTACATCCCTCTGTGTGCAGTGCCTCACCCCCAGGCCCGCCCAGTCCGCTCCTGCGGCCCCTACTTTGTCGGTTCTCCCGGAATGGGCTGCTACCCTGTCCCAGGCCATAGGTAGCCTTGCTAGCCTCTCCCAATCCCTGGCGCAGTCCCTGGACAGTCTCCCTGCCCAGATTGCGGCTGCCTCTGGCAGGGGCCCTACCGCTGGTGATGCGCCTGGCGACAGCACTCGGTCCCGCAAGCGACCACGTACGGTCTCGGCTGGGTCCCACTCCTCCTCAGCTACCCCGGATCGCTCCCCGGTTAGGTCTGAGTCCGGTGAGATTTCTTCTTCAGCCGCTTCCGCCGCTCCTGGGGACTCCTCCGCTTCAGATTCGGAATCTGAGCGGTGCTCGGCGATGTCGGCAGCCGTGCAGGATCTCATCAGGGCCGTTCGGGACGCGCTCCATGTACAGGACGTTCCCTCGTCCTCCTCCCTGGAGGCGGTGTCCTTCCGCCGTTCTAAGCGGTCCACGGTGGTTTTCCCGAATCACGAGGATCTGGACACGCTCCTTGCCAAGGAGTGGCGTCACCCTGACCGGCGCCTCCATCTCACCAAGGCTTCTGATGTCCCTTATCCCTTCTCAGAGGATTCGATCAATCTCTGGACGATTCCCCCTCTGGTGGATCCTCAGGTCGCTCGTCTGGCGAAAGCTACTACGCTTCCCCTGGCTGATGCGGCTTCCTTGTCGGATCCCGCTGACAAACGGGTCGACTCCTTGGCCAAGTCCGTTTTCATCGCAGCGGGCGCCGCCATCCGCCCTGCGTTTGCCGCCTCCTGGGTGGCCAAGGCATGCGCTATCTGGGCAAAGCAACTTCTCCGTGCCTTACCTGCTGACTCTGACCAGGGGGACTTGGCAGTGCTTGCCTCCCAGATCTATCAGGCTTCCAAGTTTCTTTGTGACACCTCTATGGAATCGGCTCGCCGCTCCGGGCGTGCGGCCGCCAACTCTGTGGCTATCCGCCGCACCATCTGGCTTTGTTCCTGGGCGGCGGACTCCGCCTCCAAGAAAGCTCTGATCTCTCTTCCCTTTCTTGGTGGAAAGCTTTTTGGGAAATACTTGGAGGAGCTCATATCTGAGGCCACTGGAGGTAAGAGTTCTCTTCTTCCTCAGAATCCGCCTCGCCGCCGTCGTTTCCCCGGGTCGTCCTCTCGGACGCAGTCCTTTCGGGCTCCTCCCGCCCGATCTGATAAGAAGCCTTCCAGGCCTTCCTTTAAGTCCAGGCCCTCTTGGCACGCCAAGCCCAAGCCCGCTCGTCCCCAGTCCACTAAGCCTCCTTCCGCATGACTCGATCCCCGTCACGGTGGGAGGGCGCCTGCTCGTCTTTCGGGATGTTTGGCAGGCAAACGTAGAAGACGCTTGGGTTCTCGAGGTGGTCTCTTCTGGGTACAGAATCGAATTCACAGACCTTCCGCCCAGTCGGTTCTTCTTGACGTTCCCCCCCCCCCCCCCCCCCATGTCTCCCGCCCGGGCAGACGGTTTTTTTCAGGCCATTCATTCCCTGCGTGCTCTGGGGGTCATCGTTCCGGTTCCAGAGTCAGAAAGTTTTCGGGGTTTCTACTCTAACCTATTCACTGTTCCCAAAAAGGACGGCTCGCTCCGTCCTATCCTGGATCTAAAGGCGCTCAATCACTTCGTCCGGGTCCGTCACTTTTGCATGGAGTCCCGCGAGTTCCTGTCGTCAATCGACATTCAGGATGCCTATCTCCACGTTCCCAGCGCCCTCTCCCACCAAAAGTTCCTTCGCTTCGCGGTGGGTTCTCTTCATTTCCAATTTGTAGCCCTTCCCTTCGGTCTGGCCTCCGCGCCGAGGGTTTTCACCAAGGTGTTAGCTCCTCTCGTGGCCCTTCTTCGTGCCAGGGGGATCGCCTTGGTGCCTTACCTGGACGACCTTCTGATTCGGGCCCCGTCTCCGGAGGACAATCTGTCCAGCCTGAGCATCACCCTCTCTGCTCTTGCTCAGTTCGGGTGGCTTGTCAACCACTCCAAGTCCTCCCTTATCCCACGCCAGAGGATGCTTTTTCTGGGCATGCTTTTCGACACTCGCCTCGGGCGGGTGTTCATTCCCCCAGAGAAGGTCTCTTCTCTTCAGGCGGGGGTGCATCTTCTCCGCGGGCAGTCCTCTCTGACCATCAGGACGTGTATACGCGTCCTGGGGAGGATGGTGGCCTCATTCGAAGCCATTCCCTATTCCCAATTTCACTCCCGGGACCTTCAGATGTTCATCCTATCCAGGTGGGACAAGTCCCCGGAGGGTCTCGATCGCCTTGTCCGTCTCCCCCCTCAGATTCGCCTGGATCTCTCCTGGTGGTTGCTTCCCCGGACGGTGTCCCTGGGCCGGTCCTTCCTCCCAGTTGGCGGGTGATCACGACCGATGCCAGTCTCTCGGGATGGGGTGCAGTGTTAGAGTCCCTCACGGTTCAGGGTCTGTGGTCTGTTCAGGAGTCCTCCCTGCAGATCAACGTTCTCGAACTCAGGGCAATTTTCTTAGCGCTGTCGCACTGGACCTCTCGTCTGCACGGCCTCCCGATCCGGATTCAGATGGACAATTCCACCGCCGTGGCTTATCTGAATAATCAGGGGGGCACCAGGAGCGTGATGGCCCTGCAAGAGGCCTCTCGGATCCTGCGATGGGCGGAGGACCACGTTCCCGTTCTCTCCACCGTCCACATTCCCAGGGTCGACAATTGGGCGGCAGACTTTCTCAGTCGTCAGCTCGTCGACCCAGGCGAATGGTCTCTCCACCCGGAGGTGTTTCATCAACTGTCTCCGGTGGGGAACTCCGGACGTGGATCTCTTCGCGTCTCGCCTGAATCACAGGCTTCCGTGCCATGCTGCGCGGTCCAGGGATCCGCAAGCTCTAGCGGTCGATGCCCTAGTTCTGACTTGGTCTCAATTCGACCTTCTGTATCTCTTTCCGCCCATCCCTCTTCTGCCTTGAGTGCTCAAGCGTCTCAAGGCAGCCCGGGTGCCGGCGATTCTGGTGGCTCCGGATTGGCCCCGCAGGGCGTGGTACGCAGATCTTGTGTTCCTGCTCGCCGACGTTCCGTGGCGTCTTCCCCTGCGCCGCGATCTCCTTTCGCAGGGCCCTCTGTTCCACCCGAATTTACCGCAGCTTCGTTTGACGGCGTGGCTGTTGAGACCGCGTTCCTGAAGGCCCGTGGTCTCTTGGACTCTGTCATTCAGACGATGCTTCGCGCTCGGAAGCCCCAGTCGGCCCGTATTTACTACCGGACCTGGAGGGCGTATTTTGCTTGGTGCGAGTCCGGACGTTTTCGTCCTCTCCTTTTTTCGGTCCCTAATATTCTGGCCTTCCTTCAGGCTGGCTTTGATAAGGGGCTTCGCCTGGCTTCTCTCAGGGGGCAGATTTCTGCCCTTTCGGTCCTTTTTCAGCGCCCTGTGGCCGCGCGGGCTCAGGTTAGGACCTTCCTGCAGGGTGTCGCTCGCCAAGCCCCTCCTTTTCGCCTTCCGGTGGAGCCGTGGGACCTGAATCTCGTCCTCGATGCTCTTCAGTACTCTCCTTTTGAGCCCTTGGCAGACATCTCTCTGTCGTTTGTATCGTTTAAGGTTGCCTTCCTTGTGACGATCACCTCTATCCGCCGGGTTTCCGAACTGGCGGCGCTTTCCTGCCGGTCGCCTTTCCTGGTGTTCCATCAGGACAAGGTGGTTTTGCGTCCCGTTCCTTCCTTTCTTCCTAAGGTTGTCTCCTCGTTTCATATCAATGAGGAGATTGTCCTTCCTTCCTTCTGCCCTAATCCTTCTCACCCTCGGGAGAAGTCTCTCCATTGCCTGGATGTTGTTCGGGCTCTCCGCTGGTACCTTCGCCTCACGGAACCCTTCCGTCATTCGGACTCTCTTTTTCTGGTTCCGGCGGGTCCTCGTAAAGGTTTGCCTTCCTCCAAGGCCACCATCTCTCGCTGGGTTCGGTCGGCTGTCAAGGAGGCGTACCCCTCAGGGACTGCTTTGGGACGTCCCATGGTGCTGTGTCCCCCAATGCCACGCACGAGAAAAATTGATTTTTTTGTACTCACCGTAAAATCCTTTTCTCGTAGTAGGCATTGGGGGACACAGATCCCACCCTTTCCTTTGGAGCATTTATTCTTGTTTGTGGTTCCGGCGTTTGCTTGTGGTTGTCGGGTTCCCCAGTTCAAGACTTGTTGGCACTCCGTTTCTTTTTAGTTCAGGTGTGGCGTTCCTACTGCTTTTGTACTGACTGAGTTATTCTGGCTCTAGCAGAAGGGTATAGCCCACCTGGGTGGAGCCAACACTTTTTTGTTTCTAGTGTCGGCCTCCTAGTGGCAGCTGGGCATATACCCATGGTGCGGTGTCCCCCAATGCCTACTACGAGAAAAGGATTTTACGGTGAGTACAAAAAATCCATTTTTTACCATTTTAAAAAAAGTATATGGTAGTGCTGTATGGTTAAATTTAGAGATGAGCAAATTTCTGGTTATGAATGTGACTACATCCCTGAATAACAGAAACGGAATGGATCTGTTTTGCAGCCCTTTGATTTATATTATGACTGCTTCTAAAGGCATTCTGTCATAAAAGTGCGTTATGGTCCGTGGTAACGGAATCCATAACGCAATTCACCTTTTACCAGTAAACCAAGAGTGAACGAATTTCAGAATATGAAATTCACTCATCTTTAGTTACATTTCACAGCAGTCAGGTTTTGCTTGTCTTATTTAAGATAATGCACCCTTTTTATTGGTTTAATACTGTATGATCTTTTAACATGATTATGCTTTGTATATACAATCAGTGCTGTATTTCTCAATAAAATGTGGCATATGAAGTCTTTAACTTTATTTTTTAGGAGACCTTTTGTGTCTTTTTAAAAATAGTTTTTTGTCTTTTTTTTTTTTTTTTTTTCATTTGTCACGGTTTTTGCACATTTTGGTTCTTTCTGCCACTTTTTTCTTTTGAAAATCACCAATTCCAGATGTTAGTTGAAAGTATGGGAAATACGAAATGCAGGACATGCAATTTTATGCATATGTGCACTTTCAAGTTGTGAGTTTATAGCATGTTGAGCCAAAAGGCATTTAATTCAGGTGGTTTTCTATCTCCTTTTAAAGGGAACAAAACACCTAAAAGAAAAAAAGTAATCCTCAGTTGTTTAAGCAAATGCTATAAATAACATATTTGGTATGGGGAAAAACATCAGGCCGCATTCGCATCAGTTTTATTTTCCAGTCTTCTGATCCATCAGAGTAGGAAAAAAACAGACTGATCCTTTATTTGGCGCATCCATTTGTCAGTTCTGCCAGTGATCCATTATTGTGGAAACTAAAGTCCTGCGAGGAGGACTTTTTCTCCCATCCAAAATAATGGATCTCTGACGAAAATGACACAAATAGATGACAAATGAGCAGTAAAGATGCTTTAAATAAGAGCTCATGCACACAGACAGACCTTTTTTGCAGGTCTGCAATTGCGTGTCCACTAGACATGGATACTGGCCGCTTGTGTTGCTGAGCGGAATGTCCTTCCTTCTGTAGAACTGTCCTATCCTTGTCTGCAAAACTGACAAGAACAGGACATGTTCTGCTTTTGTTTTTTGTGGGGCCGCTTCTTACACCACCACCCCCCCCCCCCCCCACCAAAACTCCTCCTTTTTCATTTTTGGGCATATTAAAAATCCTTATTGTAAGACTCTTCCCTATATAGGGCTCTTACCTTGTTCTGTGGCTTTGTTTTATAAAAAAATAGAGCTTTTAAAATATGCTAATTACTTCACTACCATCAAGTAGGGTGTCTACTTGCTGGTAGCCGCCGCCCCCTCCTCCAGTGTATTGACAGGGCCATCGAGCGCTCTCCTCCTCCGGCTGGCCCTGTCAGCATTTCAAATCCAGTGCCTGCACCTTACGTGTCTTCATTCGGCACTGGAAAAGGATGCTCGCTTCCTTAGCACTTCCTCAGTGCGCCTGTGCCGATGACTTCTTCTCTTTCGGGTTTAGAGGTGACGTCATCGGCGCAAGTGCACTGAGGGAGTGCTGAGGAAGAGAGCGTCCTTCTCTCGGAGCGCCTGTGCCGAATGAAGACACGTAAGGTGCGGGATTTGACATGCTGACTGGGCCAGCCGGAGGAGGAGAGCGCTCGATGGCCCTATCAATCAACTGGAGGATGCGGCAGCTACCAGCAAGTAGACTCCCTACTTGCTGGTAGTGAAGTAATTTGCATATTTTAAAAGCTTGACTTTGTTTCATCAACAAAAAAAAAAACACAGAACAAGGCAAGAGCCCTATATAGGGAATAGTCGTACAATAAGGATTTTTAATATGCCCAAAAGTGAAAAGGGAGTTTTGGGGGTGACAGAAACCCTTTAACGGACAGCACACTGTTTGAAGTGAATGGTCAATTTGTGATCCGCAAAAAAAATGCAAGTTGGATTCTAATAAAAACGCCAGTCGTGTGCATGAGCCCTAAAGGATCAATTTTGTAAAAAAAACTCACTTTTCTGATGGATAAAAGAATGGAAAATAAAACTGATGTGAAGTCATTACAAGCCATACACACGTTGGTCCATATTGACTGTTACATTTGTTCAGGCTGACATGTGTTCTGTGACAGACAAAAAAAAGCTAGTGCTCCATTTGTTTTTCCTCTATCATTGCATTTTAATAATTTTAAAGGTAAAAATGTTTTTAATTGTTGTTTATTAAAAAAAATTAAGTTTGTTCCACAGTCTTTCAGTGTATCTGCAGACTGTCTTGCTTTCTGTTTTTTAGAAAATCTGTCAGGCAGCTGCTTCGATGGCTTGTTGTGTAGCAGTTCTCTGTATTCCTGACAAATTGTAGATTTTATTGGTACCATTTTGGGGTACTCTGAACTGTATACCAAGGCATCATCCTGTCGATCTACTATACTATGCCCCTTGGCACAGCACATTCAAGGGGGGACAGAGGGAGCCTCCTCTGTCTAACTACCTAGATATTGCTATTCACTATGGCATCTAGTGGGTTAAATAACCAGGAGAAACTGTACATCAGAGCTGGACTCCAACAGTGATTGGACAGGTGCAGACACCGTGCCCCTGTGATCATAATCATAACTGTCATAGAGGCTTAATTGAACTGTTCCTCCGATGCACTGTTGTTTCATGAAGGTTTAATAGATTTAAACTGCAAAACAAAAGCTGCATGTGATTCCAGTGTTGTGGGACATGGGTAAGTGCTTTTCAAACAGCATTTGCTTCTGTATACACCTGCCTTATACGCCATTGAAAGCAGAATAAGACAGGAAGATATGTGGCTAAAACCAGTATATAACTTATGAATAGGGGTATGATATCTGCATATTTTTCTGTATTGTACGTTACATTCATTTACTGCATGTCATGTGAAGCCACACAAAGGGTGTCTGATTTAGTGAGTGGGGTGAGAATCTGATCCATCCACTGTCGTAAAGACTTCATTCAGCTGCTGGATAGCATTAGAGCAGGCATGTCCAAACTGTGGCCCTCCAGCTGCTGCTAAACTACAACTCCCAGCATGCCTGGATAGATTACAGCTATTAGTGCATGCTGGGAGTTGTAGTTTAGAAGCAGCTGGAGGGCTGCAGTTTGGACATGCCTGCATTAGTGTCCATGAATTTAACACCAAGCACCATGACTCATTCTTCCCTGGTGCTGCTGCTGTGGATCTGGTGACTGGAGTTTATCCAGGGAGGAGATGGCAGAGGCTGCATTATTAGAGGACTCGGGGCACACCTATCTAGTACAAACACTCAGGGTGACACGGCTGTTACACCTGCAGCCAGTAAAACCTAGAACCAGGTGTGTCTGGAAAGCTGGATGAGTAACTATACATATTGGGAGTGTGCAATTTGTGCTTTCCACATAGCTGTGTTTAGTACTTATAAGAGGCCACTGCACTGTAGTATTTAATCTATGGTTCTATATTTTACAAGATGGAGTGAAGTAGAACATTTTGGGGATTTTCAGTAGAATCATGTATGCTCATCCTGTTCTATCTTCACATATGGTAGATTTTGTTAAATCTTCAATTAGGTTGTGTGAATGTAGCCGTTTTGGTGGCAGACACGAGTGTTTCTGTAAGCCTGATTTGCGTGAATTGGACTGTGGCAGACATTTTTGCAGCAAATGCACCACATTCCTGCTACTGACCTCCACTTCCAGTTTGTAAGGAGATAACTCTGTGGTCAAAGAGCCAGAAGGCCAGTGTTTAAAGGGGTTGCCCCATGACAAAAAAAAATAATCTGAATAGTTTTGTAGTAGAACCACTAAGTTATTAACTGAAATCTATCTGTATAGATCCACCTGCTGTGTGCCCTTTAATTAAAGTCTCTGACCAGCTTACTGAGGTTGACATACATGTTCAGTGCCATCCTTCAACTGCCACTAGCTGAATGCGCCTGAGCTGCCAGCTTGGAAGAAATCTAACACCGCCAACAATGAATGGGCAGATCTTGATGTATGGGGCTGGTTCCATGTTTCTTAGGCTACTTTCACACTCCCATTTGGTGCGGATCCGTCTTGTATCTGCACAGACTGATCCGCACCAATAATGCAAACGCTTGTATCCATTCAGAATGCATTGGGGCTTAACTGATACATTTTGGGCTGCTTGTGAGAGCCCTGAAACAGATCTCACAAGCAGACCCATAAACGCCAGTGTGAAAGTAGCCCTAGTGTCGTGTACTATATGTCGTCTTATTTACAACTGCCACAGTGGCATACACAGCTGAGCATATGATACATTTGGGCTAGTTTCACACTAGCACTTGTACATCCAGCAGGCAGATATCTGTATTCTGGCATCGCTGTAGCTTCTGGCAATGCCGGAATACAGAGATCTGGCAGACTGTTCCCTGCTGAATGTACAAGCACTAGTGTGAAACTAGCCTTATGTGGAGTTACAGCATGGATTAATTTTTTTCTTTTTTATATGAATTCTGTAGGTCTTTGTGCTGGCACTCACTTTTCTGGCACTTTTCCTGGGTAACTTTCTGACAACTTTAAAGGTGGTCCATGCCAAGTTTCAGAAAAACAAGGAGAAGAAACCTTGATGACTATGCGAACCTAGACTTGTTGACTGTTACGTAATCAACGAAATACACTACAAGTGGATTGACGCTTCTCTTCCAGACTCCACCTGTAACAGTAATCATGCTGCTCCCTGTTTCTGTGGGAGAGGCAGTGGAATTTCAAAAGGATTCCCCTACGCTTCTAAGCAATGTGATACCATGCCCGAGGGACAGCAAGATCCACTCATCATAAGCTGCTTGCAGTGCGTACTGCACAAATCTGAACCACTAGGCACTGTTATCTGGACAGGCTATGAAAGGCATACACAAAGTCCAGCTACTTCTGGTGATCAACCATAAAGAGACTTGTTTTGCTTTTGATTTAATTTGTTTCTTTAATTAGGGCAATTTACACTTGAATACTTGACAAGTGAATTTATGTGAAAAGGGAATACTGTTTACAGATTCATTCAATACGTGTTCATGAAGGTGAGAATGTAGGGGACTTGGCTGGGAAAATGGTAAATAAAGTTATGTTCTGTGTGTAAGAACTTTACAGCACGTGGTGGGTGTTTATCAAGGGGGACAGTGGAGTAGTTGGCCATAGCCACATGGCATCTTTACGATGGACCTCTGAAAAATTAGCAACTGCTCTGCTTTTGCCTTGTATCAGTGTGTCAAGAGCAATTTAAAATAAAAGGCGTAGCCACCTACACCTCTGGTTTTTGGATAATAAAGTTTGCTTTCCTACTAACAAGTTATAGGGGGTGGCTGTACAAAGTTGGACAATACCATAAAAAAAAAAAAAACCAGCCTATGTATGAATAATCTGTTAAGAAAAAAGTGGCTAATTTTCTGAAATGAATGTATTCTACTTCCAGTCCGGGCTCTAACTTCCTCCTTTGTTTGGACTCTTACTGTAGCCTTTACTTTCTCACTCCGACCAGAGAAAGGATGAGTGACTCGATTAGAGCATTATCCATTACATTGAAAAGTTCAATGCTTTTTTGTGGCTTCTTTATCTACACTATCATACTAACTGATACCATTTTCCCCTCATAGCAGCAGTGAACTGACAATAGACTATCTATATGGGAGTTCTCTGTGCTGACGGCTAAGGATGATTAAATATATTTAGTTTTCCATAGTATAGTAGTTCAGAAACTGCTACAAATACCCTTTTCTGACAAATGTCCATTGAAAGGGGTATTCCCATCTTGACAGTTGTGGTATAGTTGCACACTCTTGAACAGCCCCATCTCACAAACCGCTATGCTCATTGTGCCAAGAAAAAGTTTTATAGATGTGATTATACCAATAAGTGGAGTACTTTTTCCAGTAATAAAGCATTACAATCAGCAGTTACAGTGGATGGTACAAGCACCGCTGCTGAACCTGTGCTGTATATTTCCTATGCTGAGAACTGGCTCACACATTATAAAGATAAGACTGAACAGATGATCTTCTTTATAACAGACAATGTTGGCATATCCTAATTTCACATGCAGATAGGTTTTAGCTGAATTTGTGAGATGGAAGTGGTCTAGAAAGAGTACTGTCACACCTTTTGTTTTGTTTTTTAGTGCCCTGCGCCCCCCCCCCCAAAAAAAAAAGTGAATGCAGTGTTTTGTTACCCAAAGTGTCTTTTTTTCCCATGTCCTGCATTTTTCTATAGGATAGTATACTATGAAGTCACTGCCTCATCAGTGTTTGGGGAGGGGTGTTGCAAAGAAAACATTGAAAAATGCAACACACTGCCACTAACAAATCAACGGATGTCTGTGTTCCTTAACTCCAGTCCTCAGGGCCCACCTACCAGTCATGATTTGAGAATATCCCACAGAATGAATACCTATGGTAAGCCCTGATACTACCGTATTTTTCACCCTATAAGACGCACTTTTTCCCTCCCAAAATTGGAGGAGAAAGGCAGTGCGTCTTATGTGGTGAATACTTCAGTTTGTATACCGCCGACCACATGCTGTGCAGCGCGGTGGTGGGTGTATTAGTAGGCATGGATGAGGGGCCGGCCTCCAGCTCTGTAACTACAGCGGGCCCGCTCACTGTAGGAATCCTAACTGCAGGCAATGCTAACAGTAGTCTTTTATGCAGCCTGTACTTACGATACTAACTTTCTGGCAGCCAGCAGGCTGGAGGCTGAGCTGGCGCTGACAACGTAACTCACTATGTCACGTGCCGGCTCCGCCCACTTTATGAATGAAGAAGGGAGAGCCGGCGCGTGACATAGTGAGTTACGTTTTCAGCGCGCGCCCGCCCGCTCAGCCTCCTGCCTGCCGGAAAGTTAGTATCGTAAGTACAGGCTGCATAAAGACTACTGTTACGGTACCTTAATCAGCATACAGCATTGTCTGCTGTTAGGATTCCTACAGTGAGCGGGCCCGGTGTAGCAGAATACAGTGACTGCACCGGGCCCGGTGTAATTACAGAGCTAGATGCCGGCCCCTCCTCCCTATTGGGGGTCATTCTATGGATAGCACTGTTATGAGGGTCTGTGGATGACACATAGCGTAAAATGCTATTTATGTGCCATCCACAGACCCCCCCCCCCCATAACCATGCCATCCCCAGATCCCACATAACACCATTAGGCACACCTTTTGGTTCAAATTTTTTATTTTTTCCTCAAAAACCTAGGTGCGTCTTATAGGACGAAAAATATGGTAATTATTTCACATGCTAAGGAAATCCTGAAACATGACCGGCAGGTGGGCCCTGAGGACTGGAGTTGAGGAACCCTTGGCTATAGGACAAACCTACCAGATAGTGATTGAAGAACCACACCCAAAAGTTTTTTTTGTTTTTTTACTTCCACATAAAATTGAAATACCAGCTCTAGATTTTAACTGCAAAAACCACAAAATGCCTCAATACAAAATCTGTGTGTGACACCTTAGTATATACAAAAGCATGTAGTATTTTCACCAACATCAGATTATGCGTACCAGTTCTCGGACCATGCCACAACAGTAACCAGACAGACAATGATTGGGATGCCCTGTGTGCCCAAGCTTTATGCAACATTTATATAGAAGACCAATTACCAAGTGGTTGATAATTTAAACAGTTTAAAGGGAATCTGTCACCAGGGACCTCCCTATCCAACTGTTTGCATAGAGACCTAGCTGTAGGTCCCCTGATTAGAGGTTTTTCTTTTGTTGAGACAAGGCTCCCATGGTATGAGGATTTGTCCTAATATGCAAATTAAGCGTTTGGTGCAAAGAGAGTATATAGCCTTTGTTCCCTCACTGCTTTGCTACTGCCTGTCCTTGTCAATCAAAGCAGTAAGGGATGGGCTTACCAAAGAAATGAGCAAAGCTTGGGTGCACCGAGAGCCCTCGTTGTTCCGCAAGCTGTCTATGTTGCATATTTAGAAAAAAGGTATAACTCAAGAACAAGAAGAGAAAAAAAAAAAATGCAATTTAAATCAGGTGAACCACAGCTAGGTGTCTATGCAAACAATTTGATTGGGAGGTGGCTGGTGACATATCTTTTAATGGCTAATGGTAGTTCTGCACTGGCCTCCTGATTCAAATAGCAATAATATATAACAGGATTTGCTGTATTCAGGCATCCAAATTATTATATACATGTACAGGACTATCCCACATTGACGCCACATCCTCAGATCTAAAAGTGCTGAAGCGTTCATTAATGCAAGTCATATTTTTCTAGAATTTGTGGTACACCAGAACACAGGTGTCCTAAGGTGAGCCCTAGGACAGAACTGACGAAGAACTAATGTATAATGGCAGTATTGCTGGAGAACTGGCCCTTTTTTTCCCTTGCCCATCAGGATGCAAGTTAAATAGAGAGGATTGACAGTGTTCTCACTTTGTGCAGTCATTTCCCCCCAACAAACATTAAAATTTGGAATTACCCATAGTACCAGTAAAATGGAATCTATTTACAATAAAACAGTCCAGGTCCATTATAAAGTGTCATCCAAGGAAGTGTCCTGATGGCAGACAGTAAGTCATGAGAAGTTCTCCTTGAAACAAAGCCTTAGAGAAGCAGGCAACTCCGTTTTTTTCTCTTCATTCTCTGCTCCTTTTTTATACCGTTAAGAGCAATCAGCGTGGCTTCTCTAAAAACATTATCTACATTCTCTTGAAACTTTGCCGAACATTCAAGGTACTCTTCAGCTTGTATACTTTTACATGTTGCTTCACCCTTTAAGAAATTACAAAAGAATATAATTAATACCACCATTGCTAAAGACTTTAACAGAAATTGGATTCTCGGTTACATGTACAATACTTAAATAAAAAACAGCATCAGGAAAGTGTGTAGAGAACCAGATTGGAATCGCCACCTGCACTGTCCAGGCCACACAAGACTTAGACGTGTCAATGCAAGTCATCAGCCAATTCTCTATAATTGTGTGTGCCACCACTGGGTACAGCAGAATATTGAGGGCTAGTAATTTGTCCAGTGTGAAGAGTTTAGAGGTGATGAAACTTTATCCGACATTGGTGCAGTGAGGAGGTCCTGGTGCATAGTGAAAACATACTTAATAAAAAATAAAACTTTTCACTGTGAAAAATCCGAATTAGGGTCCACCCTGGTATTAACACTAAAGGAAATGAGTCATCAAAAAATTACCTATATTTTTAAACTATTTTTTTTTTAATCTAACATTTTATAGAACTCTGATATTTTAAAAACTTTCCACGTCCCTATCTATATTGAAACAAAAAACAAAATCCTGCAGTTTTCGCACTGGCCACTATGCCTGATAATAGGTGCCACTTCATGGTCTATTCAAATCACTTTACTGCAGTTATCTGCTTATCTATACAAAGAGGTGATATTACAGGTAGGATTAGAATGACAGATGAGATAGGATCCACCATTCACAATAGGTCATTGTCCGAGCGTATCCTTTCCTTGTACAATGACCTCTGCACAGGTTACACAGCATGGGAAAACTCTCCCATAGAAGTCAATGAGATCCCCTCCTGACCATTGCATTTTTAAAAGCTTTCTAAATGATGTTAACAGGCAAGATGGCCACCCTCAATCATGTTCAGGAAATAGAATAAATAAATCTGCAATCAGAAAATAAAAAAAGATTAGAAGAAAAGGAGATGTGTTACCATCTGGTTTTAAAGTAGCAGAAAATAATTTTGGTTACTTGTTACAGTAATCACACATGTTCCTTTCAATGCAGGTATTGTGCTTAAAAAATGCGAGTAAGCGCCGCCATACAGGCAGGAAGACATAATGCATTTTGATTTCAGATACTAGAAATGTCTGTGGAACAGGGCACAAGTTATTACAGTGGCCCTGTGCAGATACAGCACCATCCTGCCCACATTTACTGTGTGCATAACGTTCCATCTTCAGAGCAACATGTCCCATTACTATAGCCAGCAGACCCTGGGTGCGATAAACACCAAAGCAGTGGATTTCACAGATTATGGCTACATGCACACGACCATTGTGTGTTTTGCAGTCCGCAAAACACAGCCGGCGTCCATGTTCATTCCACAGTTTGCGGAACGGCACAGACAGCCTTTAATATAACTGCCTATTCTTGTCCGCAAAGTGCGGACAAGAATAGGACCGATTATATTTTTTTTTGCGGCCCACGGAACGGAGCAACGGATGCGGACAGCACACAGAGTGCTATCCACATCTTTTGCGGACCCATTGAAGTGAAATACTGCGGTTCGGATGCGGACCAGAACAACAGTCAGTGTGTATGAGGCCTATGTCTAATAAAATGTTTCGTCTTGGCCAGGTCAAATCCAGTCTAACCACTGGCTATAATGATTACTAAGCCTATCCCAAGTATAAAAATAAAAATGCCTGTTTTGATCTAGCTTGTCTGCCAAATTTCTTAAGAGACGCCCTTTTTGCACATTGAGAGATCCCGTGTGCCAGAAACTGTAATCATGCCAGTTTTTTTACACCTAGGCCTGCCCCCTCCCACTTTTTTTTTTTTTTTTTTTTTTAGAAAGGTGGTAAGCATGGAACAAACGGGCAAAACATTTTTGGTGCCTTTTTTTGTTGTTGTTGAGGTCTTGATAAATTCATTATTCTCAATTTTCCCTTTCATAGCAGTATACCAGTTTGCATTAACTGTAACACCAGACATGTACAAAAGTGATGCTGTCTGTGGGAATACATGAAAAAGACTTTTTTCATGTCAAAGTCCCTTTAAATTTGCAATAGTCTACAGAGTACAATTCAGTGTCTTGACCATGTTGGCCAGAAGAAAACAAGCCAGGTATTGAAAAGTGGAAGAATAGGAGTCAGCATGCAGGACCAGAGCGGTGGCGAGCAGGTAAATACAAATCTTTCAATAGGTAATACAGGTTACAGGGCGTAGGCAAAAATCTGTAGTTACTAGAAAACCCATTTAAGGCTTGCTTCCTTCCTTTTTGCAGCCTAAGCACAAAGTATGTTTTTGATTACATTTTTGAAATGTTGTCTAAGGACGACATCTCAGATATTTGCCAATAGATAAAGTTACTTCCATTTTAGAATCAGGAATAACTCTGGAGACAGAATATTTTTTTTCTTCTAAAAACTAATCTTGATGACAGCACTTGTGAACCCAGTCGTAATTCTGAAATGTCACTTATCTGCATCTCTGATCAACAAATCTACCTCGGTTTATAGACTTAAATGCATAATTTGAGGAAAAATAAATGGTCTTATTAGACATCGGCCATAAAAAGGATGTCCTCTACCTCCAAGCCTGGTCTATATGGTTAAGTACCATTGTGTAAAAGCAACTCACTCTAAAACCAGATAAAATATTGTAACGTCATATATAACCCTGCACAGAGTAACAATTTGCTGTAGAACCCCCTACTGCAGTTCATTCCCAAGAGCTTAATTGTTATAATATGATAAATAACTAACTTCAGAATGTCGTCAAGGTATATGTAAGAAACGAGCAGTCAACACTGGCACACTGTAGGCATGGACATCAACGATGGGGTAACAAACTGTGCCATTTACTTCCTACCGGTCCAGGGCATTCTTTCGGCGCACGCATCGGGACACACATCTAGAGGAGCCGCAGCCGAGCCCAGAGCTCCCACAGGAGAAGCGGCATCGGCTTCCCCGATACCACAACGATTCATGCCTGTGCCAGCTCTTTCACAGAAGGAGATCCAGCCCTCTAAGGTACCGGGGAAGAGCTAGAGGACCCCTTCCCAGAGAGGTGCTAGCTTGGGCTACCAGAGGCTGAGAGGAGAGGCATAAACCCCCCCCGACCCAGCCTCAGCCCTTCCTAATCTTTCTTCAAGCTTCATTCCCGAGCAGGGACTCTCTGCTCCCGATCCCCATAGGGACAGGAAGAACACTGGTGGGTGGAGGTGGGAGGGACCTTTTAACCTCTCTGCCTCCTGTTCCAGGAAGGTCAAAGGGGAACATCCTCCATGTTGTGCTGTCATGAGGGATGAACTGGAAAGAAACTATCCTCGCCCATTTAAAAAAAGGACATTGTGGTTACCACTTGTTATCCCTAAATCAATTGAGAAGGGAAAAGTAGCTGATTGGTGGTGGTCTGTCCACTCACCGGGATCCCCACAATCCCATGATCAGGCATCCCAGTCATTCTTTACAGGAGCACCAGAGACATTCGCGTACAATACAAAATCAGATATCCAGTGGATACAGGAAAATCCCTAATCTTGCCACAATTCCTTGGTTTTGGCACATCTTATCACCTAGAAAAAAAAAAAAAAACTAACTGTATGGTGTCCAAGGTTTTTGAATCATAACGGACAACTTCTCATGTGTTTCTTCAAGGGTTTACAACACAATAATGACAAATCTCTTTAATTTGCACACAACTCCCATAATCCATGTCGAGTGCTCCATAAAGGAGTCTGGATTATTTCTCCTTAGGTCTGACATATATGAGTAAAGCTGGCCTTACACCAGCATCGTTTTGTTGCAGTTACTGCAATTTATCTCAAGCTGCAAATCTGAATATGGAATATGTGGGTGGTATACAGACACACTGTACCACACTATGGAATATGTGGGTGGTATCTAGACAAAAATCACAAAAAATTATAATATACACAACACAAAAGATGCAAGCATTATATATGGACTAAGCCCTCACTCTGATATAATAAAATCTGACCTCAGCCAATATATTTTGATCAAAACATCTGTACCCGCCTACCCACTTGGTGCACACAGAGGTAACTAGGAGCAGTACATTATATGTGCAGGGTCTGCTCTCCTGAATGTACAACAGCAGCATAGGTAGGTTTAGGCCCCTTACAGACGAGCGTGTCCGGATTAGGTCCTGATGCGTCCCGATGCATTGTGGCAAACCCACGCGAGTAGGTACACAATTGCAGTCAGTTTTGACTGCGATTGCGTTCAGTTTTTATCGCGTGGGTGCAATGCGTTTTGCACGCACGTGATAAAAAACTGAATGTGGTACCCAGACCAGAACTTCTTCACTGAAGTTCAGGTTTGGTGTTGTGTAGATGCAATTATTTTCACTTACAACATGGTTATAAGGGAAAATAATAGCATTCTTTAATACAGAATGCTTAGTACAAGGTCAATTGAGGGTTAAAAAATAAAATAAAATTAACTCACCTCCAATTGATCACGTAGCTGCCGGTCTCCTGTTCTTTCTTCAGGACCTGTCAAAGGACCTGTGGTGATGTCACTGAGCTCATCACATGGTCCATCACCACGGTAATTTGACGTCACCACAGGTCCTTTAGCCGGCAGCTCATGATTAAAGTAGTAAGAGATCGGCAACTACGCGATGAAGAGGAGGAGGAGGCGGCAAGTAAATTTTTTTTAACCCTCAATTGACCTACTAAGCATTCTGTATTAACCACCTCAGCCCCCCTAGCTTAAACACCCTTAATGACCAGACCACTTTTTACAATTCTGCACTACACTACTTTCACCGTTTATTGCTCGGTCATGCAACTTACCACCCAAATGAATTTTATCTCCTTTTCTTCTCACTAATAGAGCTTTCATTTCGTGGTATTTCATTGCTGCTGACATTTTTACTTTTTTTTGTTATTAATCGAAATTTTTGCAAAAAAGTGTAATTTTTCACTTTCAGTTGTATTTTTTTTTTTTTTTTTAAAAACGACATCTATGTATACATTTTTCTCTAAATGTATTGTTCTACATGTCTGATTAAAATAAAAAAAAAAAAAAAAAAAGGGTTTGTGTAAAAGTTATAGCGTTTACAAACTATGGTACAAAAATGTGAATTTCCGCTTTTTGAAGCAGCTCTGACTTTCTGAGCACCTGTCATGTTTCCTGAGGTTCTACAATGCCCAGACAGTAGAAAACCCCCACAAATGACCCCATTTCGGAAAGTAGACACCCTAAGGTATTTGCTGATGGGCATAGTGAGTTCATAGAATTTTATTTTTTGTCACAAGTTAGCGGAAAATGCTGATTTTCTTTTTTTCCTTACAAAGTCTCATATTCCACTGACTTGTGACAAAAAATAAAAACTTCCATGAACTCACTATTCCCATCACTAAATACCTTGGGGTGTCTTCTTTTCAAAATGGGGTCACTTGTGGGGTAGTTATACTGCCCTGGCTTTTTAGGGGCCCTAATGCGTGAGAAGTAGTTTGAAATCAAAATGTGTAAAAAAAGCCCTGTGAACCAACCCATACTCAGGAGAAGTTGGGCAATGTGTTTTGGGGTGTCTTTTTACATATACCCATGCTGGGTGAGATAAATGACACCCCAAAACACATTGCCCAAATTCTCCTGAGTACGGTGATACCACATGTGTGACACTTTTTTGCAGCCTACATGCGCAAAGGGGCCCAAATTCCTTTTAGGAGGGCATTTTTAGACATTTGGATTACAGACTTCTTCTCACGCTTTAGGGCCCCTCTAAAATGCCAGGGCAGTATAAATACCCCACATGTGACCCCATTTTGGAAAGAAGACACCCCAAGGTATTCAATGAGGGGCATGGCGAGTTCATAGAAGATTTTTTGTTTGGGCACAAGTTAGCGGAAATTGATTTTTTTTTGTTTTTTCGCACAAAGTCTCCCTTTCCGCTAACTTGGGACAAAAAGTTAAATCTTTCATGGACTCAATATGCCCCTCAGCAAATACCTTGGGGTGTCTTCTTTCCGAAATGGGGTCACATGTGGGGTATTTATACTGCCCTGGCATTTTAGGGGCCCGAAAGTGTGAGAAGAAGTCTGGAATATAAATGTCTAAAAAATTTTACGCATTTGGATTCCGTGAGGGGTATGGTGAGTTCATGTGAGATTTTATTTTTTTGACACAAAAGTTAGTGGAATGAGACTTTGTAAGAAAAAGAAAAAAAAAAAAAAAAACAATTTCCGCTAACTTGTGCCAAAAAAAAAAGTCTAAATGGAGCCTGACAGGGGGGTGATCAGGGAGTCTATATGGGGTGATCACCCCCCTGTCAGGGTCCATTCAGACGTCCGTATGCGTTTTGCGGATCCGATCCATGGATGCGTGGATCTGTAAAACACATACGGACGTCTGAATGGAGCCTTACAGGGGGGTGATCAGGGAGTCTATATGGGGTGATCAGGGGTTAATAAGTGGGGGGGGGGGGGGGGTGTAGTGTGGTGCTTGGTGCTACTTTACTGAGCTGCCTGTGTCCTCTGGTGGTCGATCCAAGCAAAAGGGACCACCAGAGGACCAGGTAGCAGGTATATTAGACGCTGTTATCAAAACAGCGTCTAATATACCTGTTAGGGGTTAAAAAAAAAAAAAAAAATCGCATCTACAGCCTGCCAGCGAACGATCGCCACTGGCAGGCTGTAGATTCCATGTTATAAAGGGAAAATAATACAGTGAATAGACTCATCTTAGCAACCATGCGTGAAAAATCGCATCTGCCCTTGCTTGCGGATGCTTGCGATTTTCACGCAGCCCCATTCACTTCTATGGTGCCTGCGTTGTGTGGAAAACGCACAATATAAAGCATGCTGCCATTTTCACTCAACGCACATGTGATGCGTGAAATGCGCACAGCCCCATAGAAATGAATGGGTCCGGATTCAGTGCGGGTGCAATGCGTTCACTTCACGCATTGCACCCGTGCGGAAAACTCGCCCGTGTGAAAAGGGGCCTTAGAGTAGGACCTGCCTGACTGTGACCACTTTGGCACGGGTAAGCGGGCACAGATTTGTTTTGCTCAAAATTTATTGGCTGAGAGTGTCAGATTTTATATCAGAATGAAGGCTTAGTCCATATATAAAGCTTGTATCTATTGTGTTGTTTGCATTATTATTTGTTTTCTGTGATTTTTTTTCCCATAAATGTAGACATCTGCATACTCATTTATCCTCATCATAAAGTGCAGAATGTTTTTATTTGCTTTTTTTCCAGTAATTTTAGTTTAGATGGTATATGGACACACTACCACATTATGAAATATGTGGATGGTATACGGACACACTACCACACAGCAAAAAGCTTATTCATTGGGTGAAATCATTTCCCAGAAATGATCATTTCTGGGAAGCAGATTGCGCTGTGTAAACAGCGATCTGCTGCTCAGAAACCATGAATCTATATGAGGATGAGTGACAGCAGTAGCCATTGCTTAACCTCATACAGTGGAGATGATCTCTGCATGTAAATGCTGCATTTACCTCCACTGACGAGCAGGCAGTTATCAGGAGGAAACTGTTCCTTCCTGATAACTGCCTGCTCAGTTGGCAGTGTAAATGTGACTTTAGTCTGTAAAATGATATAGGTTCCTGCACTTTCCGTGCTCTTGGAAGTTACTGTTCTCCTTGTGGAGATGCAGTTGTTTCACGTGTCCTATACTTGTCCATGAAAATCAGGACATGGCCCTATTGAAGTCTATGGATCAGCAAAAAAACTGAATGCAATCCTTTTTTGCGGACTTGCTGAACTGTCCGCAAAAAAAAATAAACGGATCCTAATTTTTGCGGACAGAATACGGCTGCCTTAATCACAGCAGCTATCCAATAAATAGTGCTATGCTTGGTAAGCTGTGAGGAGGCTGCAGCCTCCTTAAAGGGAGTCTGTCACCTCCATATGGCCATATACAGTGCTTAGATGGCTCTTTTCTTTCTACTTGCACAAGCAGGAAAAACGAAGTTTAATTCATATGCAAATGAGCACTCGCAAGTGCCCAGGGGCAGCGGTCAGTGTGTAGGTGCCCAGGCTGCTCTGCCTTCTTCTCACTTTACTCCTCCCCAGCCACTTCCTTTGCCCGCCCTCCAAGTCTCTTGCCTAATCGATAGGGCAAAGGCAGAGACTGGGGAGGAGTAAAGTGAAAAGAAGGCAGAGCACCCTGGGCACCTACACACTGAACGCCGCCCCTGGGCACTTCGAGCGCTCATTTGCATATTGTCAAACAAAGGTACCGTTACAATCCTGTATAGGTGTGCTACAGAGCCATGTATGCGCTGTATATGGCCATATGGAGGTGACAGACTCCCTTTAAACAGGTATTTGGCAGGGGTGCTGGGAGTCCGACCCCCACTGATCACAAAGTGATGACCTTTCCTGAGGATAGCTCATCAATATTAAACAACCCCTTTAAGTATGCAAATTAGCTCTCCTGCAGACGACTTTTCCAAATACATAGCTGAAAGGTGAGAAAGCCATAGATTGTATTGTGTTACCTGGAAGTATGTGACTGGTTCCTGCTGGGCTGTTTTTAGCTTGCGCAGTCGCTCTTTGTCCATACGCAGATCTGTCTTGCATCCAATCAGCACAATGGGCGCGCCTCGACAAAAGTGATGCACTTCAGGATACCACTGAGAGACCAGGGATACACATTTTACAATTCAACATCCATAATTCCAGCTTTTAGCTTTTAGCATGTGTAGTTTCTCATATCAGACATAGGACCCTTCCTGAGGTCTGTCACAATGAACCCCAAGCGAACAACGGCTGGGCCAGCCCTACAAATCTGTAGCCCGAGACAAACATGTTGGAATTGAAAAGACTGGGACTATAGGGCCAAGGGCAATCTGGAGCAGCGACATATAATAGACCAGAGAAAAGGCTTGTGCTGGACATTATACATCGATTGTCCTAGGACAGTGATGGCGAACCTATGGCACGGGTGCCAGAGGTGGCACTCAGAGCCCTCTCTGTGGGCACCCGCACTCTGAAAAAAGTCTATGGTCTAAGACTTTTCCTGCCATTCATCAGCGCAGGCGCACTATGAACAGCACAGGCAGCGCACTGAATGTAGGCAGGCTATTATAGCTAAATGATAAAGTACATAGAGGATATACTATATTGGACTGTAGTATTCAGGGTAAATTGCCGTGCTGGCACTTTGCTATAAATAAGTAGGTTTTGGGTTGCAGTTTGGGCACTCGGCCTCTAAAAGGTTCGCCATCACTGTCCTAGGAGGACCGCAGAAGTTATATCACCAGAGATGATAGCAGTATGTGTAACTATACCCTGATACAGATGGATTGTGTGTCATGTCTGACAAACCCCGGTCAAAGTGTTACTTCTATCAGTCTGCGTGCCATACCAAAGTCTCCACAATACACTCCCTGGATTCTTCCTGGTCCTAGTCAGCATTTGCACTGATAAGCAGAACACGCTGGAAGAGAACCCTTCCCCATACTTCTGTGACGTACCACCATTTCTAATGAACACAGCTGTATATAATACATATACATTCCTTTTCGCTTCCTGTGCGTCAAGAGGACGGCTGCTGTAATGACCCCTCCGATCTCTTGGGGCAAGACAGACGGGAGCAGAGAAAATAGAATTTGACGCACCACAATTTCAGCATAGTTTAATGGATTTTGTTTTTCTGACGTTCCCTATGCGGTAAAACTGACCTGTTACATTTGTTTTCTGGGTCAGTACGATTACAGCGATACCAAATTAATATAGTTTTTGTTATGTTTTAATTCTTCTAAAAAATTAAAAAAATTGGGGGGAAAAAATAAAAATAATGACTCTTTGCATCACCATATTCTGACCCCAAAAACCTTTATATAGCTACAGAGCTGAGCAAGGGGTTATTTTTTTTGCAAGGCATCTGTAGTTTTAATTTTACCAGTTTGGTGTGTGTGTGCCTTTTTCATCATATTATATTAAATTTTTTAGGAGGTGAAGCAACAATAAACCGGCCCAAAAAACAGCAAATCAGCCACTTGATTTGGTTACAGTATAGGCATTTTGGGACATGGCGATACAAATTATCTTTATTTTATTATTGTTTGTTAATTAGATTTTACTATGGGAAAGGGGGGGGGGGATTTGAAACTTTAGAGAGCGCTTCTAAGGGGCAACTTCAGAGTTTCTAATAAAATACACTACATAAAGTACAGTATATTACAAGGACATTCCCCATCATTGTCACTACACATTAGAAAAAATATGAATGACATTTACACTTTAAGGTGGCTTTCCTACCCCATGAAATCTTTTACAAATCTGGTGTAAATTAATTAAAGTACTACCTAACCGATCCCCTGGTCCTGTGCCAGTCACCATTTACCAGGCTCCAGCTTATCAATATGTGATCGCAGCAGCCAATCACAGGCAGCTGTAGCAGTGACATGTCATGTTGACGTGACATCACTGGAGCCTGGGAAGGTCAGGGAGGAGCGGCTGGGTATTGTAAGTATTACTGATGTTATTTTATACCATTGTCAGCGGTTTTTAAAAGACCATGGGGTCAGAAAGCCCCCTTTAAGAGCCGACTAGCCACAGCAATTGCACATGGGAGAGCAGGTAGCCGTGTCCTCACCTTTATTAAAACATTGTCAAAACTTGTGGGGCTTGTAACATCAAAACAGATTAAAACCAAATTTACATCTTGATAAGAAAGAGGGCGTAGTCTGTCATAATCTTCCTGTCCTGCAAAAGAGGAGAACATGGGTTAGAGGATGTTGCACATCCAGAAGGCTCTTCTCTCAGCCAACAGAACCAGATCCCTGTGGAGCTGCCCAGTGCCTTAGGCTTCACGTCTATAGTGGATTATTTCATCATGCCATGTTAAGATTATTGTATTGATGGATTACACAGTCATATGTATACAAGTGATGTTTTATGAAAATCTAGGTTGACAAATTCTTAAAAGGGTTTTCCAGGAGTAGAATATTGATGACCTATCTTCAGGACAGGTCCTCAATATCAGATTGGCGGGTGTAGGACTCCCGTCTCCCCACCCATCAGCTGCTGGTGCGGATCTTCAGTGAGCCAGCGAGGTCACCGTCTTTTTGCGGCTCGGTCCCATTCAAGTGACTAGGCCTGGGCTGCAATAACAAGCACAGCCACTATACGAGGGACGGCGATGTGCCCTGTAAATTGTGAGGAGGCTGCAGCGCTCACCGGTGTGCCCAGTCTTTTCAAGCAACTGATTGATGGTGGTGCCATCCTGAGGATAGGTCACTGATATTCTCCTCCCGGCAAAACGCTTTAAGTCAGAGTCTAGGTGTGCAAAATACTCAAATTAAGTTGATTTTCTCATTTCCATCTGTACTTGCTGCCAGACATTTACCAGAGACCAGTTCTTACAAGCAGATCTATAAATAATGTAGCGCAAAAACAGAAATATGTCGCAATCAAACAGATGCATTCACTTGTAATGGCTCTTGAACAGGTAATGAGTGCATTTGTGACAGGGTGCTCAATTTAAATGGGTGTTCCAGCTCAAATAGCAAGAGATAAAATAAACAAGCTTATACCTTGCCAGTCTTATGCCACGGCCATTCTGATGGTGCCTGTGCCCATGCTACACTCCACGGCCTGCTACAAAGCCACTCAGCCACTCACTGGCGGTAGTGATGCCCTGTCCCGGTAGGCGTGTTTCCCAGTCATATCCTGCTGTATCGAGACGACAGCAGGAAGTGCAGTAAAGCAAGGACCCGGGCACTATTGGAATGGCATCAACAGGGGGGGCCGGCAAACAGAGTATAAGCTTGTATATTTAATTTAACCATTTGCAGGCCACAGGAGAACAGCTTATTGAAGAAGATTCCCTCAGGATCAGACTAGATTATTCTGTAATCATGGAGACACAAGGTCTGTAGAGGAGCTGTATACACAAAAACGGTTGGATATATGCGAGTCAAGGTCTTCAGTTTATATTTTAGATGATGAATTAGGGCAAACATGTACATGGCCTTTAAAGCCTATGAACACCATTGTTGGAAATTTTCATAATTGCATTTTTACTAATTTGGGGTTAAAAGATCATTATTTTTAAATTGGTCTATTAAATATTTTACAATTTGGGGGGCGTTGCCTGACTGGGAATGCGAGGAGACGCGCGGTGCTTGGCTCCCGGCTGAGAATCCTGTAAATTACCTCTGCCCCCGCTCATCTGGGGTCCTCCTCATTCTTGCTTGGCCTGCTGCTACTTCTCTTGTGCCCCGCATACCTCCTGCAGCATAATGAGGCATCAGAAGGTGAAGGAAAGGGAGGAAAAAGACGGCGCTGGCGCTACTCCTGTGAAACAAAATGGCGCCGGACAGCAAAGCTGTAGGATGTGGCGGCGCGTCTGGAGCGATTCGCTCACGCTGTAGAGCCGGTTACTCCTGCTCCGATCTCCGAGGCTCAGTCTGATGTTGCCAGCCGGATCCTACCTGCACTCTTGTCCCATGATGACTCCTCAGCAGACGATCAGAGGTCAGTGATACTAAGGGCAAGATGGCTGACGCAGTGCCCAAGCCTATATAAAGGATGTCTTTGCAGCAGTGGCGCAGGGCAATCTTGCGCTGGCTGTGCTCACTATAAATGTGGGCAGCCTCAAGGAGCACATTGGGCTACTTAGGCAGGACATGTGACAAGTTAAAGAGCGTGTGGGCGAAATGGAAGGTCGCTTAAGCGCCCTAGAAGGCCAGATGCCGCCGGTTAAAAATGAGACATGCAGCGGGTGATCCATAATGTTACCATGCTTATATCTCTAAAACCGATGACTTTGAAAACAGGCTGCACCGGAATAATGTACACATGATTGGTGTTCCTGAACGTACTGACGCTGTTCTGTTTGTGGAAAAATGGTTGACAGAAAAGATAGGCAGGGATAAGCTGTCACCACTCTTTGCTGTGGAACACGCACACCGGATCCGCCCTGCACCACCTGGGGCGCCACCGCGTCCTTTACTGCTTACAGTTCTTCATTTTAGGGACAGAGGCACTATATTGCGAAGTGCTAGAGACTGTGCTGACCTTACCATCAATGGGAATCGGATCTGTTTCCTGACTTTTCTGTGGATGTCCAGAAGAAGTGAGCATGCTTTATTGATGTTAAATGCTGATTGCGACAACTGCAACTACCGTACTCTAGGATATACCCAGCTAGACTGCGGGTAGTGGCAAAAGATAAGTCGCACATGTTTGAGGATCCAGTTACAGCGCGTCAGTGGTTGGACTCACAGTGGTACCTGAACAGTTATGTGCTATAAGTGGTCATGCTCATCTCTGGCGTCTCCCTCTTTACTATAAGAGATATGCAGCAGGGGGAGATTCATTCTCTATGGGGACGGAATGGATGCGGACAGCACACAGCTGAGAGCTAGACTTAGAATAAATGGGAAACTGTCCCCGGCGATGGCATTGGAGAGGGGCACTAGACAGGGTTGTCCCTTGTCACCCCTTTTATGTGCCATTGCAATATAACCCTTGGCCTGCATATTACGCTCTACCCCTATGATTCGAGGCTTGGGAAGAGGCGATGTGGAGGAAAGAGTTTCGCTATACGCGGATGATATGTTACTATATGTGGGTGATTTGGCTTCATCCATTGACCCCATTATTTCACTAATTTCAGACTTTGGGAGACAATCTGGCTTATACATTAACTGAAACAAGTCTGTTATCCTTCCACTATCCCCCCTACCGCAATCTCTTAGCTTGGATCATTAAATTTAAAAGTAGTCTCCTTCAAATATTTGGGCATTAATGTTTCGGCTAACCCCCATGTGTTTATCACGGACAACCTGCAAAAGTTGCTGGCGAGGTTTCAATTAAAGACGAATGCTTGGCATAAGCTTCCACTTTCTGTGATAGGTAGAGGTAACCTTTTTAAAATAATTTTAACGCCACAGTTCTTGTATATCCTGCATAACGCGCCGGTCTGGATATCCATGCACCATTTTTATAAGATCCAACAGATTTTTAGCTCATTGGTATGGGGAAAGAATAAATAAATATAGTAGAATCCGGTATGAATGAACGGGATAAAGAAATGGGTGGTTTGGCATTACCTAACCCCTTCCTTTATTTCCTGGCGTCTCAGTTGCAACATTTCAAAAGTTGGGGTGCACAGGGAACGCAGGGAGGAGTGGAGAACTGATAAACTGGGTCACGGGACATCGCCCTCCTCTCTCGATCATGGAGAGAAACATTCCTGACCCCCTAAAATCCCTCTCAATTATTAAACTAATGAGAAAAGCCTGGGGAAAAGCTAGGGAAATATTGGGAGTCCTGTGCCTATTGAATCTATCCCCTGTCTGGAACAATCCTGCTTTGGCTGAACTTGTCGGCCTACAGGGATTTTCTGTCTGGAAGTGAAAAGAGTTGTGGAATATGCGACCGCTTTATTCTCAGGGTGTCCTAAAACAGTTCAGCCAATTTTGTTCTGAGTTTGGTTTATAATCTTCCCAATTTTATTAATATCTCCAGTTAAGACATGCTTTGAACTCACAATTTAAAGAGTCCTCTGTGAGACGTGTTTCTCACCCAATACTTACCAAACTGGTGAAGCCGGGCTCTATTAGGGGGCTTATTTCTGTTACGTACAAGGAGCTACTAGGTGAATATTTGAAAAAATTCCCACTTACAGTTAAGGCAAAATGGGAAGCAGATGTCGGCCCCATCACCAATTCCCAGTGGGAGGACGTGCTTGCACCGACTCCAAAGGTGTGCCTTAGTGAAGCTGCTAGATTGTCTCAACTATTTATGATTCACAGGGTCTATAAAACCCCAATCTTTTTGTGGAAGGTGGGATTTAGATCAGATTCCTCTTGTCCGAGATGCGACTGGTGTGTTCCATATGATGTGGAGTTGTACGGCCTTACAGGGGTATTGGACGGGTGTCATCAATTTGATAAACATAATTTATAGTGCTACTTACGCACTGGATCCAAGATTATGCCTACTTGGGATATTTGATTCTGATCATCTGCAACCATATATTATGGATTGGTATTAATAGACTTTTGTATCAAGAACATAAAACTCTGGCTGCTAAGTTGATACAGCCGCTTCCCCCGAGCATTTCAATTTATTGCTAGGATGAACGTGGTTATACGGCTAAAAAGGGGGATATATATGAAGCGTAACTGCCTCTCTAAGTTTGACAACATCTGGGGCCCTTGGATAGACAAATCTGGTGTATGTAGCCCATGGTTGACCCTTCATGGTGGACTCAGGGTTCCTGCTGAGCGTCCCTAGTGAGCTACTTAACGTGTGTTTTAGGATATCCATCATGATCTTACTTGCTATCCTCTTCAGTGACTGGAGTGTTAGTCTGCCGTTGCTTAGGATCCTCCTTACTTTGGGTCTTCTGTCCATTAGTGGGGATTTTGTCCCTAGGCGTATGTTACACGCTTATTTTACCTAACAAGTGTCTCTAGTTTTGGGGGGTACCTTGCTGGGGTTTGTTTATAACGAAATATGTCTGTCAATTGCTATATGTTTTGTAAACAATTATATGGTACTGTACAGACCAAAGCAATTGACGTGATTACTTGTAATACATCCTTGTTTATTTTTCAAAAATCAAATATCAGATTAAAAAAATAAAAACACATTTTTCTTCTACAGCTTTCACTTTCAGTGGATCTGCAGGCTATTGTGTCACCCTTCTCAGCGAGTCCATCAGAGAGCTACTCTGACAGCTTAATCTGTAAACCTTACCCCTGAAGCTCTGACAGCTCCTAAACACTCAAAGCCAAATCATTATCAAACAGATAAGAATTTAGCTGTAATGAGAGTTTATGAGCTGTGAGGAAAGTACAGAGAAGGGCCGCAGATCAAACCGTCAAAGAAGCTCTCTGACAAACAGAAAGCAACAGTCTGCAGATGCAAAGTAAAAGCTATAGAGGAAAACTGAAATTTAAAAGTATGCAAGTCACTTACAAAAACTGATAGCATGTTATCAAAAGTGGGCAATACACACCCTGTCAAACAATACAAGACTAATTAAATGATAATGTAAAAGCATGTTACTGGCACATGGACAAATCACTGCAGAGTATCCTACACTGCACAGAAGACAATACATTTTTTCCCAGGTATTGTCCTTTATAACCTTCATGCACCCACAAGGGCTTACAGCACAGTTCACTGGTAATGGCAGGTTACATCCCCCCACCCTGACCGGGCTTGCATAATTACTACTCTGCTGCATAGCGTCCTTCAAGGTTCTTGCTTCACAGATGTACTGGAATTTTAAGCACTACTTACACCAAAACACTTAGACTGAAGCACAATAAGTTAATGGAGTGGAGCCATGTATAAAATAAAATAAAATAAATTAAAAAAAAGTTACTGTTTCTAAGTATTGTAAAATATGTAAACTATGTGATCAGTGATAAGAAAACTATGCACCCAGATCTTCTCTACATCCAGGTCATATCAGCATGTAGATGTCTGTTTGCAAGCTGTGACTTTGTATTATTTGAATCCCATTAGCTGAGGGCTCATGTGTAGCTCTCATCTATGACAGACTGGCCTCAAACATACGGTGTAGCTGCAGGTAGCACCTCAGGGGTGAATGTCACTATAAAGGCATCAGAAACCTCCCTTCACCATTTACTACCTTACTGGGTGGAGGATAATACATTGTTCATAGTCCTATACCTGCACAGAGGCTTAGGAGAACAACCTTCTGGAGCCGACTCATGTTGATCGTGACTCTCCCAAGAGTCATTCACAACACAACTTATTTTCCTCTTATGTCTTTTAGTAACTATATTTTGGAAGATCACACTTTCTCTTATGGGAGGGGAAAAAAAAAACCCCAGTTGTGATAACTCTGGGGCAGAATACAGTTATTAATAGAAGTCACGCAGTTGGAGTCACTGTAGAAAATCTGGTTCTCTAACAAAATCGGTAATTCTGTGACACAAAGGAATGTCCCCGAGCGGCTGTAAATATGTAAACCTACTCCTCCCCAATACTCCGCATGGTAAATATAGCATCGGGTGGTGCACCTATTTCCGACAACTTTGCTGGGCCGTATCCAGCAATTACACTTCTACACAATAGGTTGTAATCCATCTAATCCTCTGCAGATCGCATTCATATTGTCATAGGGCAAGTTATGTCATAATGAGTAGAAAATTAATGCTATTAATACAAGACAAGAGTACTCAACCATAATCTGCATACCAATGCTGTCCCTAGTAAAGTTTTGCAAGGCAGTAGAACTGTAACTTTCTTTTTTTAGCATATTTCATATACTTTGTTCAAAAAGACAGGATCCAGTCCATGGTCCTAAATAGAAGACTCCTGCAAGGAGTGATCATATGGCCAGTGTGAACCCCAATAATAAAAGTAATTGCAATGATATAAACCGTACAGTATTGTCCCATATGCTATACTGATGGGTCACATGCCCAGTTTCTGTTCTTGAGGGGTTACCCCAATAGGATTTAACAGCAGCACTCATTTCTAGATGCGCCAGGCTTTCTACTTGACAATATTCTTGCTTTGTGGATTAATTCTGGATTATGCAGGTTAAGTCAATAATTTACAAATCCTAGCAGAAGCACAAGCACACCCCCAGATAAATGTGACTTCTGCACAAGGAATAGTTTAAGCAAAGGAGGACAAAATACTATGCAAATTAGGCACAATTTATGATGGCATACACAAATGCCGTCAATATACCCAATCCTTTGGAGGAATGACTGTGGAGCTGCCATTTAATGTGTATGGCCAGCCTTAGTCCAACACTGAGCCCGATACTGGGAAGTGTTTGGTGATCAAACAACCACAATATCTGATGATCACCTTCTCAAAATCACGATTGTGTTATATCAGTCTGACCATCCAAGAAGGTGACTACAATGCAAATGTTATCTTGTGGCTAAACCCTAAAAGTCAAGTCTGGCTTGGATAACATGTAAGATTTCATATCCATAGCGGGTCATTTACAATGGCCCTCTACTCCAGAAACGGTTGCAAAAAGTTACAAACCACAGGTCTGAGACTTTTTAAACTCCACTGCAACGCCATTTGAGGCTTTTTTGACCCCCGGTATGTTCAATGCGAAGCATGAAGTACATGGTATAGCTTGTATACTTTAGACCAGAGGCCCCCAGACCCTTCAGACAAATGATACAGAATAGGGCACATAGATAAGATATGACTGAGGAGACTTTTACACCAATGCTGACTACCAGCGATATGACTGTCCAGTACCAGGTTTCAGTCACCCGAAATATGACATTGCTGGAGGCACCAGCGCACAATAGTAATCCCAAAGCCACAAGACAGTTGAGAGACACTAATAATAGTAATAACGTAACAGATAGAAAAAGATGGAGGATTCAAGACTATGGGGGTGATTTGTCATCTTTCTGCGCCAGAAAAGTGGCATTAAAAAGTTGCAAACACTGGTGTTTGAGACTTTTTAAAAAATTGTTGCAAAGGGGGTGTGGCAAGGGTGGGAAGGGGCGTGGCCAGCCACAGCAACAAAATTAATCCCAATTAACACGAGTTTTTTTATGCACATGAAGCCAGAAATCTATGGCAGCTCAGGGCTACCGTACATTTCTGTTTAGGTGCACGGACTGCCTGTGCAGGAGGCGCAGGGGATGTCAAGATCGGTGCAAAAGGCGCCAATCTAGATAAATCTCTCCCTATAAGTGCAGGTTCGCAGCATAAACGGCTACTATACTAAATAAATGAATGAAGGGGTCACCCACAAAGTTTAAAAAAAATAATATAGCAAAAGAATGTGATAAAACAAGACTCGCCTGCTAAATCCCACCCCGCTCCAGCAGGATGCTGCAAGATTTTAAACTGCTGTGAAAACCCCCCGCTAAAACCCACACACAAAACAGTTATAGTGCAAAGAGCAATAGCAGAATTTGGTGACAAATCCTATACTAGGGGGTGCACAAACTGTGGCCCGGGGGACACATCCGGTCCTCGATATCATTCTGTGTGGCCCCCAACCATATGGTAACAGACATGCAAGTCTATTTCTTGTGGCTGCTCACATATATTTTTCATGTATTCTCCCATTAGATAGGAATCCTGGAGTTGTAACCAGACATTTATAGCATATACTGTATTTACAATACGCCATAAATACAGAATTTCAGTTCAGTTGGTAATACCCCTTTAACTTTTATTTCTGGCCCTTGGGATTCCTTCAGTCTGACAATGTGGCCCCCGCCAGTAAAGGTTGTGCACCCGTCTTAAGCCTCATTCACACGGTCAGGGTTTTGGTCAGTGATTTCCAGTGGTTTTAAACCAAAACCAGGTGCGGCTCTAATCACAGAACAGGTACAGATCTTTTCTTTATACCTCATCTCTGTGGAGGCTCCAATCCTGGTTTTGGCTCACAGTCACTGATGGAAATCACTGACCAAACACTGACGTGTGAATGAGGCTTTATACAGAGCCTGTTGGTGTTCATTTGTCCTTTTGTTCCCAGTTATAAAGGGACATAATGAGACTATGGATCATCACTGAACAAGACAATATGTATTGTGCTAAAATACTGGCCAACAATAAAGAATGGATGAACTCACCAGAATCAGAATCAATAAATGGGAATTTCCTTCCTAAGATGCTCACAGTTTGACTCATCAGATAATTTTATGGAGGGAAGGGGTGAAAATTAATGAAAAGGTACTCAGTTTTAACCAGTTCAGGGCAGGATATATTGGTTCAGGACCAGAAACATTTTGGCTGCTTTAAGGTCATGCTAGTTTAATGACTAACTTTTTTTTTTTTGTGTGCCGGAGTGTCCCATAAATCCTCGATTGGCGATAAATCTGGCGCCTGGGCAGGCCAAGGAAGTGTAATCGGGGGGAGACATCCCTGGGACCTGTGGGTGTGGGTAGGTAAGCATTATCTGGCTCTGCCATGAGAAGCAACACGTGGCTGCGGGATCTCCTGTACATATCACTGAGCTGTTAGCGTCCCTTGTATCACTACTCCCAAGTGACCGACTGTCATATACTATTGCTTCCCAGATCATCACACCAGAAGTTGGGGTAGGGGGTCGCACCACAGGAGTGAAGCGCTAACCATGAGGCGTCCATATTCGAAGATAACAGTCGAGGGATCCCAAAAAGAACCCGATTCATTGCTAAACACTATCTGGTTCCAAAATGTATTTGAGTGCATTTTAGAGCCATATGTCTAGGAGTCAACAATCTCTCCCTAAGATGTGCACTGCCCAAAAGTAGCCTCTGAGAGCCTTTATATAGGGTAGTGGAAGAAGCACTTTTACATCCTCTTGTGAAAAGACCCAGTGTCTAATCAGACCACACCTGTGTCAGAGGCTCTGTTAGGGGCAGCATTTGCAGATTTCATTAAAAATACAGGACAAAATAGTGCAGCATGTACTGTTTGTTACTATCAATCATTTGAGGGCTCAGGCGCTTCCATTATTTTCCTTGTTCTGATTCTATAATAGGGCAGAACAACAAACTAAAGTACTGGTGTGAATCCAGCCTTAGGCTTGTAGTCTGTAAAATGGTAAAAGAAAAAAAAAAAAAAAAAAGCTTTAAAAAAAAAAAGCTTTAAAAAAAAAAAAGCTTTAAAAAAAAAAAGCTTTAAAAAAAAAAAAAGCCAAGAATCTTTTCAAATAATTATATAGCGTCACACTAACATTAACTGTGTATTTTTATTCTCTGTGATTTAACTTGTATTTTGTTATAATATAACGTATTTTGTTATGGGCCGGTGCTAATGGACAGGGCTAATGGAGTTTAGGAGAGGCACTGTTTACTTAGTTTTATTTCTATATAAGACCATTCCAGAACATTAGCTTACAATTAAATTTCTTTTTAAGACCTTATTTTCCACTGTGCCTGGGGCCGCACAGTCAGCTCTGTCTGAGTGACAGTCGACACTGCTAGGATCTCAAGTTCAGTCACAAACATTAGGCCCCATAGAGGCAGTAGCAATGCTGCTTGGGTAGCCAACTTACTGATGCAGTAAATATATAATGGGGCAAGTTTTAATTACCAGGACCACCCGCTGTATATTTACAGCGGGTAATCCTTAAGGGTTTCTGTCACCTGAAAAATGGGGATCAAGCTGGCTGGCATTAGCGATGTGCTAATGTCAGCTGAATATCACTATATTAGTGCCATCTCACTGCCTAAAGCCTTTATTGAGAAAAACGAACTTTTATAATATGCTAATAAGCCTCTAGGAGCAGGGGGGGGGGCATTGCACCTGCTGCTAGAGGCTCTGTTTGCCCACCTCTTTTCACGCCCTTCTTCTCTTGATTGACAGGGCCCGGTCACCAAATACTGAATGGCGCGAGATTTACACTGCAGACACGGCCGGCAGGAGGAGAGCAGCGCTGCCCTGGCCCTGTCAATCAAGAGAAGAAGGGCGTGAAGAGGTGGGCAAACTGACCCTTTAGGAGCAGGTGCAACACCCTCTCTGCTCCTAGAGGCTTAAAGTAAAGAAAAATGGCTGGGTTGTAATGGAAACCTGGAGTAAAACTGTGTGTATGGTAGTTGGGATTTGAAGAGATAGACTTGCAGGCTTCTATTGGCTAATGCAGGTCATTTTATGGGACTATCTCCTAGAGAGCAGAGACCCGGTCTAAAACCTTCCCAGACACCCGATGTACCTGTGTGTCAAATTTGGTGAAGATCGGTTCAGTCGTTTGGTCGCACATAAAGAACAGACAAAAACTCATTTTTATAGAAGAGATAAATGAGCTAAACAGGGTTTTGACAGTAAATTGACATCCAACAAAAACAAAAATGTCCCGGGTCTGAGACAAAAGTTGCAAATTATACCATTATTGATAAATGTCCCTAAATTATTCTAACCACATGTCAAACTCAAGGCCCGCAGCCCAAATCGGTCCTGGCATGTCATTTTATGTGATCCAAGCATGGTCTTCAGCACCAGCAGCACTCAACTAACGGCAGTAAGGGACTAAACACTGCCGTCAGCAGATAGCTGCACTTAGAAGAGCTTCCTCCCTCCTGTAGAGTTACCTTCTCACTGCTTGCTCTACTGGAGCAGTATGCTGCTTCTACTAGAAGTCAGGCAGTGCCTGCCATTCATTATGCCTGCCCCTAGTGACATCACTAACATGTCATGTGACAATCTCACTGACACGCCAGTGCCGCCACTAGCGAGCAGAGTAGCGGCAGGACTGCAATACTGCCAACCAGTGTGGGCACCTGGGAACACAAAGAGATTGCCTGACCACAAGGTAGAAAGGGCTTTGTGGAGGTTGGGGCTGGGGGAAGGGAGTGATGTTATTTACATAGGACTATATGTTGGAGGGGATTAATGTCATTTACATGGAACTATAACTGAGGGAGATGAAAGTAGGGAATAATGCTATTTCCATAGGACTGCACCTAACATGGACCACATTATCTGTACTCAGAGTTATCACTGTGTTTTCTGTGGGGTTACATAGGACTGCACAGTAGACTCTGGTGTCTGAATTCCAGAACCTGGCTCTTTGAAAGCATCCATAATGCTGAGGTGGCTCTCCGTGAAAAGGTGTTTGACACTCCTGAGCGAAGAACACAGCCAAGACACAGGAGTGGCTTAGGGACAACTCTGAATGTTCTTGAGTGGACTAGACGGAGCCTTGACTTAAATCCAATCAAACAGCTCTGGAGAACCCTGAATATGGCTCATCCAAGTTAAAAGAGCTTCAGAAGATCTGCAGAGAAGAATGGCAGAAAATTCCCAAATCCTGCTGAGAAAACCTTGTGGCATCATACCCAAGAAGACAGGAGGCTGTAATCCCTGCCAAAGGTGCTTCTACTAAGTACTGAGTAAAGAGTCTGGATACGTATGTCCATGCATGATTTTAGTTTTTTTATTTCAAATAAATCACCAATATTTTGAACATCCCGTTTTCACTTTGTCATTATGGGGTACTGAGTGCAGAATGATCGGGAAAAAACAGATTTTTTTTATTTTAGCACAAGGCAGCAACGTAACAAAATGTGAAAAAGAACCGAGAATGCCCAAAGAGAGGTTTGTTCACAGTGATCAAGCATTATTATTATTTTTCTACTTTTAAGTAAAATACGCCACATTGTTAGAGACCGACCGTTCCATTCTTTACTTCCCTCCAGCTGTTCCCTGCACAGCGGACCTACCGGCCCCGGGAGGAGAACGGCAGAACAGTACAGGCAATGGAATCAGCTGCAAGTGGAAGGGGCCTCCGTACTGGTTTAGCCCATTCATTTTTAATATTGTCAGTTGGAACAAATTAGTTTCCACTGCTATGTAACATGGTATCTACAGGTCCTTCTCAAAAAATTAGCATATTGTGATAAAGTTCATTATTTTCTGTAATGTACTGATAAACATTAGACTTTCATATATGTTAGATTCATTACACACCAACTGAAGTAGTTCAAGCCTTTTATTGTTTTAATATTGATGATTTTGGCATACAGCTCATGAAAACCCAAATTTCCTATCTAAAAAAATTAGCATATTTCATCCGACCAATAAAAGAAAAGTGTTTTTAATACAAAAAAAGTCAACCTTCAAATAATTATGTTCAGTTATGCACTCAATACTTGGTCGGGAATCCTTTTGCAGAAATGACTGCTTCAATGCGGCGTGGCATGGAGGCAATCAGCCTGTGGCACTGCTGAGGTGTTATGGAGGCCCAGGATGCTTCCATAGCGGCCTTAAGCTCATCCAGAGTGTTGGGTCTTGCGTCTCTCAACTTTCTCTTCCCAATATCCCACAGATTCTCTATGGGGTTCAGGTCAGGAGAGTTGGCAGGCCAATTGAGCACAGTAATACCATGGTCAGTAAACCTTTTACCAGTGGTTTTGGCACTGTGAGCAGGTGCCAGGTCGTGCTGAAAAATGAAATCTTCATCTCCATAAAGCTTTTCAGCAGATGGAAGCATGAAGTGCTCCAAAATCTCCTGATAGCTAGCTGCATTGACCCTGCCCTTGATAAAACACAGTGGACCAACACCAGCAGCTGACATGGCACCCCAGACCATCACTGACTGTGGGTACTTGACACTGGACTTCAGGCATTTTGGCATTTCCCTCTCCCCAGTCTTCCTCCAGACTCTGGCACCTTGATTTCCGAATGACATGCAACAGTCCAGTGCTGCTTCTCTGTAGCCCAGGTCAGGCGCTTCTGCCGCTGTTTCTGGTTCAAAAGTGGCTTGACCTGGGGAATGCGGCACCTGTAGCCCATTTCCTGCACACGCCTGTACACGGTGGCTCTGGATGTTTCTACTCCAGACTCAGTCCACTGCTTCCGCAGGTCCCCCAAGGTCTGGAATCGGTCCTTCTCCACAATCTTCCTCAGGGTCCGGTCACCTCTTCTCGTTGTGCAGCGTTTTCTGCCACACTTTTTCCTTCCCACAGACTTCCCACTGAGGTGCCTTGATACAGCACTCTGGGAACAGCCTATTCGTTCAGAAATTTATTTCTGTGTCTTACCCTCTTGCTTGAGGGTGTCAATGATGGCCTTCTGGACAGCAGTCAGGTCGGCAGTCTTACCCATGATTGCGGTTTTGAGTAATGAACCATGCTGGGAGTTTTTAAAAGCCTCAGGAATCTTTTGCAGGTGTTTAGAGTTAATTAGTTGATTCAGATGATTAGGTTAATAGCTCGTTTAGAGAACCTTTTCATGATATGCTAATTTTTTGAGATAGGAATTTTGTGTTTTCATGAGCTGTATGCCAAAATCATCAATATTAAAACAATAAAAGGCTTGAACTACTTCAGTTGGTGTGTAATGAATCTAAAATATATGAAAGTCTAATGTTTATCAGTACATTACAGAAAATAATGAACTTTATCACAATATGCTAATTATTTGAGAAGGACCTGTATTAGCCTGTGCTTGTGTCACAGATTTGAAAAAACTAAGCAAAATCATAAAAAGTCATCTTCACTATTAACGCGACCTTGCAGAGTTGCAAGCAACATTTAGCAAGAACTTGCCACACTCATCAAGCTGACCATAGACTTCCTGTAGCATAGGACGGAAGCATATAGTAATGCTGGTCTGTGTGCTGTCAACCTCAGAGGCATTACTCATGGAAAGTTAGCTCAGAGTTGTCTGCGTTTGCTGAAGTGGTTTTATATTGGCTACCACACACAAAGCAACATGTATACATGGCTAGTAGTTAGGTGGTCTCAGTAGTAGTCAGTACATTACAACAAATGGAGTATGGCAGCCATCATATTCAGTTACTGGGACCACACACTTTAGACCAACCATTCAGCTTTCTGTTACTGCATCTCTTTGTACAGGTAGATGTATGGTAGGGGTGGTCCAGCAAGCACTTTATCTGAGCCTCAGATGCAGCCCTGGACTCCCTTATGTAGCCAGAACATGCAGCTACACAGGGAGACGTATCCTAAATTTAAAGTTTATTTTTATCAAGGCAACCCCTTTTCATGTGCACCCTTAAGGCCCATTGTGACTCTCCTATTTGAGCTAGAGAGCTCTGGCTGCAGCTTCCCCCTGCAAACGCATCCGACTGTCAGGATATCTTTAAGGGATTCTGTCACCTCCCCTAAGGCAAAAAACGATTTAAAAGCAGCCATGCAGCACAGCTTACCTGGATTAGGCTGTGCTGTTCTATCTTGAAATCCGTCCAGCAGTTACTTCAAAAAACGAGTTTGATCAATAAGGAAATGCGTCCTGAAGGTGCCCAGAGGGGCGTTTTTTTCTTCTGAGAGAGCCCAGTACCGCCCCTCTTTCAGTGCCCAGCCCGCCTTCCTAGTACTTTCTAACCGCTGCCACAGCCTCCCCTCCCTCTCCTCCCCCTCCCTCACGCCGAACGAAGTCTCGCACAGGCGCAGTAACCACTGAGGGCTGCGCCTGTGCGATCATCAGGAGACTGAGGGCGGCAGCTTCATCTTCGTCACTGGGCATGCGCCGAGCCCAGTGACGTCCGATATTAGCTCTTTCCCTCAGTCAGTCTTGTAGGAAGCGCAGAGGATTGCCGATCGCTGCTGCACCCTGCGCTTTCTCCAGTCTGCCTGCCACAGTGAAGACGGCCAGCGATTTCTTTCCCCACCCTCCCTTCAGGAAAGAAATAAGTATTTGTTGGGGCGAATTAGGTATTATTATATTAAGTAAAGGCAGGCAGACTGGAGAAAGCGCAGGGTGCAGCAGCCGATCGGCAATCCTCTGCGCTTCCTACCAGGCTGACTGAGGGAAAGAGCTAACATCGGACGTCACTGGGCTCGGCGCATGCCCAGTGACGAAGATGAAGCTGCCGCCCTCAGTCTCCTGATGATCGCACAGGCGCAGCCCTCAGTGGTTACTGCGCCTGTGCGAGACTTCGTTCGGCGTGAGGGAGGGGGAGGAGAGGGAGGGGAGGCTGTGGCAGCGGTTAGAAAGTACTAGGAAGGCGGGCTGGGCACTGAAAGAGGGGCGGTACTGGGCTCTCTCAGAAGAAAAAAACGCCCCTCTGGGCACCTTCAGGACGCATTTCCTTATTGATCAAACTCGTTTTTTGAAGTAACTGCTGGACGGATTTCAAGATAGAACAGCACAGCCTAATCCAGGTAAGCTGTGCTGCATGGCTGCTTTTAAATCGTTTTTTGCCTTAGGGGAGGTGACAGAATCCCTTTAAGGCCTTATGCACACGGACATAGTTTAATTCCGCTTCTGATCCGTGCTTTTTGTGGACCAGATATGGACCCATTCATCTCCAAAGATGCGGGCAGCACACCAGTGTCCATTCTGCAGCTCCGCAAAAAATAAAATAAAAATTTGAACAAGAATAGGACTTTTTTCTAGACATGGGGGGGGGGGGTCCGACTCCCTGATGTCAGGGGAGAGAAGGATCATGCGTGTTGGATTTCAACATGATCAAGCCTTTTTAGCCTGTTTTCACTAGAGATAAGTCATTGCCAGGCAAAAGTACAAAAAAATTATGTAAATGTCTCGTCTCTGCAGGAAACCATCTCAGGCTGCAGACACCATAATCACTCAGTAAAGTTCCTCTGCTTTCGGTATATATCTTGACCTACTTGTTACAGTGCTTGTATTGTTAAAGCCTCCAATTCAAGGAAATGTCTTGTCAAGAGTAACGTACTAACTAGACAAGTGAGGTCTGAAATTAAAGATCAGCTACGGAGTAGAAAAGCCAGGAAGTCTCCCTGTGACCAATAGGCTGCAACAATACAATAGTACTTAGACAACGCAGGAATACATTTCTAAGGAAAAACATTGGTTCATCTCCACTATGCAGAACTTCAGCAGAGGGGAGTGAGCGACACAACAGAAACATGCATCTATTACATTATTCCTTGTGTCCATGCTTAAATAGGCGAGAGACTGGGTTATCGGATTGGTAAACGAGGGAGAGACCATGAACTCTCAAAAGACCAGCAAACCAGTTATACTGTTAAATGAAAAGTTGTCAAACTGCAAGCAAGACCCAACAAACCAGTATGGCCTAAACATACCAATATAGGACCAACTTAGGACCCAGGAACTGAGGGGAGAGTCATCATTGGCTTCAACATCAGAAATACAGCCTTAAAGTTGCAAACAAAAAAAAAAAATATAGTAACATTTAAACCAGTGGTTCTTAACCTGGGTTCAATCGAACCCCAGGGGTTCGGTGAGTCAGTCTTGCGGGTTCGGCCACCGGCCCTGGGGGGCCGCTTTGATAGGTGGCTGCCACAAGACAGGAAAATATTTATTTCCTGTTACTCAGACTCCTTTTGCTCCCGCTGCGGCTAATGATCAGAAGAGCCGAGCGAGCGCAATGATTTTGCTTCCGCCAGCCGCCGAATGTGAGCGGCATATGACGACATGACGTCATATCCGGCGGCTGCACGGCGGCGGATCTAGTGACTGCACAGCATGGTGGCGGCGGCGGCGGCATCCTGTCCCTCCTGCACACAGACACCGGCATCACTGAGCTAAGCTGACCTGTTGTACTACAGGTAAGAGTAAAGGGGCTTGGAGGACCTATTGTGTATTGTATTTAAGGGGTCAGCATTGTATTGGAGGGGGGTTAGCAGTGTATTAGGGGAAGGGGGTTAGCAGTGTATTAGGCAAAGGAGGGATCATCAGTGTATTAGGGGAAGGGGGATCATCAGTGTATTAGATAGTGGAGAGGGGGGGGGGGCAGTAGTATATTAGGCGCAGTGACTTATGGGGCTGACAGATTTTTTTTCCAAGGCTGCTTTGTATCCCCAGTCCGGCCCTGGAGGTCAAGACACACACCCGACTCGCCCCGCTTGTCCATCATTGGCTGCAGGTGATCACGCAACATCGCTTGGCCTATCCCTTCATACTAACTATGTCGAGCAAAAAAAGAAAGTGGTCGGACGAACATGTACAATATGGATTCACATGTATAATGGAACGTGATGGGAGTCAGCGTCCTAACTATGATTTGCAATGCCAAGTTGAGCAATTCTAGTCTAGCACCGGCAAAACTAAGAGAACACTTCCTTAAGCTGCATGGAGATGGAAAATACAAGAACACAACGCTCGCTGAATTCAAGGTGAGGAGAGCCAGATTCGATGAAAAGGCTAGTCTGCCTGTTCTCGGCTTTGTACCCATCAACAAACCGATCCTCATAGCATCGTACGAAGTTGCTTACCTGATCGCAAAGCAGGGCAAACCCCACACCATTGGTGAAACACTAATAAAACCAGCTGTGTTGAAGATGGCGAATATCATGCTGGGAAAAGCGGCTGAAGTTAAGTTATCCCAAATTCCTCTTTCAAAATGACACCATCAGCGACAGAATAGAGGACATGAGCAAAGACATCTTGGCTCAAATAGTTGCAGATCTGATTTCAAGCCCGGCAAAATTCAGCCTTCAACTCGACGAGACCACAGACGTCTCCAATCTAAGCCAGCTTGCAGTATTCGTGTGCTATGTGAAAGACGACGTGATAAAGGAAGAGTTTTTATTTTGTAAGCCTCTTACAACAACAACTAAGGCAGCCGATGTGAAGAAACTTGTGGATGACTTCTTGAAAGACAACAATCTTTCGTGGGATATGGTTTCTGCAGTTTGTTCGGATGGAGCTCCAGCCATGCTGGGAAGAAAGTCTGGTTTTGGTGCGCTAGTGAAAGCCGATGCACCACACATCATTGTTACGCATTGTATTCTGCATAGGCAACAAAAACCTTGCCTCCAAAACTGGCAGAAGTATTAAAAATTGTAGTGGAATGTGTGAACTATGTGCGAAATAGTGCTCTGAGGCACCGCATCTTCAGGGAGCTGTGTAAAGAAATGGGATCTGAATTTGAGGTACTTCTGTACCATTCCAACGTTCGGTGGTTATCCCGGGGACAGGTGTTGAATCATGTTTTTGCCGTGCGTGTGGAATTAGCCCTGTTTTTGCAAGAGCACCAACATTGTCATGCAGATTGCTTCAAAGATTCTGAGTTCATTCTCATTTTTGCGTACATGACTGATATCTTTGCAGCTCTAAATCATCTCAATCAACAGATGCAGGGCGGTGGAGTCAACATCATCGAAGCGGAAGAAAACCTGAAGGCTTTTCAAAAAAAGCTACCGTTATGGAAACGACGAATAGAGAACGATAACTTCGCAAACTTTCCCCTGCTAGACGACTGTGTAAGTAAGATCGAAGATGTATCTGGAATCGGAGACATTTCTGTACCCACGGAACTGAAGCAAGCAATTGCCACGCACTTAGATGAGCTTGCAACGTCTCTTGATGGATACTTCCCTACAAGAGTCATATCCAGCATGGGTGAGACAGCCGTTCACATTTAGTGTTGAGACAACAGATGTCAATGATGAATACCTCGATGAAATCATTGAACTTCAGCAGAGCCAGGTTCAACAGCAACTCTTCAGAACAACAACGCTCTCAACGTTTTGGTGTCAACAAATGGTAACGTACCCTGTTATTGCTAAGAAAGCTCTGGAGTTTTTCATAAGGTTTGTTACAACATATCTTTGCGAGCAATCCTTTTCAAGGATGCTGGACATAAAAACGAAAAAAAAAAAAGGAACAGACTTTGTTGCGAAAATGACATGAGAGTGGCACTTGCCAAGGTAAAGCCGCGCATTTCTGAACTGGTCTCTGAAAGACAACAGCAGAAGTCACACTGATTTGCAGTAAATATTCATTATTATGTTTTTATTTTTGTGTGAAAATCATGTTTTAATGGTTTTGTTCTTTGTTCTTTATGGTTTTGTTCTTTAATGGTTTTATTCACTTTGTGCACCTATGTATAAATATATACCTATGTTTTGAATTTGAAAAAATCATATTTAATTTTTCCAATTAAGAAGGGTTCGGTGAATGCGCATATGAAACTGGTGGGGTTCAGTACCTCCAACAAGGTTAAAAATCACTGATTTAAACAAATAAAAATAACCCCCCCCACACACACACACAAAAAAAAAACGAGATTTTTGTATAACTTACCAGTAAAATCTCTTTCTCGCTCTTTCCTTGGGGGACACAGAAGACCTTGGGTATAGCTCATCTCCATAGGAGGCGTGACACTAAGTGAAGACTGTTAAGCCCCTCCTCCACAGCTATACCCTCAGCCTGGAGAGAGAGACTGCCAGTTGCGTGTCCAAGCAGTGAGAAAAGGCAAAGTCCAACAAGGAACCAACAAGCCAACTACCCAACGGGTAACAAAACTCGGAAAACGCACAGAGAAAAAACAATGAATGGGTGGGTGCTGTGTCCCCCAAGGAAAGAGCGAGAAAGAGATTTTACTGGCAAGTTATACAAAAATCTCGTTTTCTCGCCCAGTTTCCTTGGGGGACACAGGAACTCTTGGGACGTTCAAAAGCAGTCCAAAAGGGGGAGGGACCACAGCACCAAGGTGAAGCACCCGAAAGGCATCAATGAACCGCCGCCTGTAAACCCAGGCGGGGTAAGGCAGCATCTGCCAAAGTCAGAGTATGCACCCTGTAGAACTCAGTAAGGCGTGCAAGGCAGACCTGTGGCCGCCGTGCCCAAATGCACGGCCGAAGCCCAATGCCCCCGGCCCAGGAGGCACCGACCGCTCTGGTGAAAGGAACGGTGACACCAAAGACAGAATCCTGCCCTAGGTGCGGTAACCTCAGCAATAGCCAATCTGATCAAGCGGAGGAAAACCACCCTGGAGTCTGTCAACCCTATGCACAGACCTCCTGGAAACCCAAGAGGCCGAACGTCTGCAAGAGTCGGAGATCTCCAAGTAAAAAACGGCCAGGCCCAAACAACGTCCAAATAGGTGAGGTGTTGAAGCGAAAGGCAACACCACCTCCAGAAGGAAGGAAGGAAGGAAGAAACGAGATGCAGAACAGCCCTGTCCTGGAAAAGACAGAAAGCTCGTAACAAAAAAAGGGGCCATTCCGGCACCCGTCAGAGACACGACTGATACGGAACACAACCGTACAGGACAGAAGGATAGAGAGAACTCCTGTAACGGCTCCAAGGGCAAGATTGGAGCGCCGAGAGCTCAGGATATAGTCCCCAGGGCGGTACCGAAGGACAGTACAGAGGAACCAAAGAGCCACTCCGAGGAAGAAGGTCTTGGCAGGCCCAGAGGGCCGGGAACGCTGGAAGAGGAAGAACAGCGCCGACACTTGACACCTCAAGTAAAAGACAGAACCATGGGGAAAGAACTTCAGAGTGGGGAATGCACAGCTTCCCACAGAACCCCAGACAAAAAACCCTAAGTCTTACGACAGATCCTGGACGAGACACAGCCAGGAGTGGACAGCAGCGAACCCGCTGGAGTCGCCTGGCAAGCAGGCGAAAACCCAATGAGAACAGGCGCAGACCAGTAACACGGGCAGAAGGGTCGACAAAACTAGCCCCGTCGGCCCTCGAACAACGTTGTCCCGCATCCACCCGAATGGGGGAGCAGAAGGACAGATGGAAAGAACCCAAAGGATCCGCCAGATGCCAGGAGAAGGCAGGCTAAAGGCCATGCTGATGTAACCACGTTGTACAGCCCCTGTGTGGGATCAAAGGACAATCTGAACCGAAAAGGTAGTCCCCCCAAGTTATCGAGAAGGTCGATACATCAGGACCATCGTCTTAGAATGGGCCACGCAACCTGCACTCAGCAGGAGGACAGAACGCGGTAGACTCGGTAAATAGGCACACAGCTAATAAGCCAGCGTGAACAAGGGAGACCGTACGAGGTGTAGGAGAGTACCTGGGGTGGTAATAGACGGCAGGTACGTGCCACCGGGGGTCCTGGCACCGGTGGAGTAAGAGCCAGAAAAGTGCATATTGCAGCGGTTATGCTGTTAACACAGCGGATCCGGGCCGGCTCTTATTGGGAGCAGGCAGATATGCGGGCGGGTGCCTGTCTCCCCACGGTCCAGGCCAGGTTTTGCAGGGAAGGGTTAAAACCTGACCAGCAACAAGGGTGTGGTGTGCAATGTGAAGCTTCTGTGTTCTCTGGCTGTGAGAGTGAGAAGTCGAGGTGAGCTGGGCTGTGTGCTGAGGCCTGTGGAGGACTGTGCAGGATCCTGCAGCTGAAACCAGGAGGGATCCATGTCCTGTGGCTAGAAGCAAGACCCATGGACTTACTTCACCAAGGAGAAAAAGGTGACATTACTCCTGGCTTTAAATAGACTTTGCTTTATGTGACTGAAACAGGCCTCAAGTAGCCTGCAGCAGGGACTTGCTGTGTTTGAACTATTATTTTGCTGTTGTGTGTGACCACCCTCCCTATGAACTGCACCGTCTTTCACTTGTATGCACCGTGTGAATAAACAAAGCATCGTGTTTTACACCAAGACCATTCTGTGTTGCCTCTATACTGCACTCGCTACCACTGCCTACCAGAGCGGATCCCCACAGAGGCCAAAAGGAACACCGGAACCATCCACATGAACAACCATGCTCACCCCAGAGGGGAGGACAGTGAAAATACAGCCTCCGAAGTCTGGCGGGAAGCCACATCGGAGTGATCTGTATAGAGCGGGAGCCAAACAAAGCCGGCGAGAAGAGGCAGTCGAGACAGAGGCCGACATAACACCCTCCAACCGAAAGGAGGAGGAGTGGGCAACAGGGAAGCCATAGGACAGCTCAAAAGCAGAACCCGCTACACTGTGAGACGCCCGGTCCACCGCCTCGCAGAAGGCGAATACCTTGAAGAACCCAAGGCGGAGGCCCTCCGGACCTGGGTAATCCAGCACCCAAGAGAAGTTGGGTGACCGCCCCGAGAAGAGCAGCCCGAACCCGGTAGCAGATCAGACAGAAGCGTAGAGGCGCCAAGAGGAAGGACTCATACCACACTGCATCCGAAGAGGAGGAAATTGCGGCGGGCAAGGGAACCGCAGTCCTGCCAGAGCCAATGAAGAATTCGAGAGGCGCTGCAGACAACAGCACTCTCGACCATGTGACCACTAGCGCAGGGAAGCAATGCTGCAGAAGGACGCAAAGGGCATGCATCTAGGACCCACGAACACTCCCTGGAATGAAAGGCCAACTAAATAAATGAGCACCACCCAGCTCGGTGCAGCAGAGAGAAATAGAGCCTGTCCAGAATGAACTCCCTAGGGACGAGTGCAAGGCTGGCAGCAAGCATCGTCTCCCAAGAAACAAAAGGTATGCCGCAGGAAGCAGGTGAGGCATACGAACGAGCAGCCCCGTAAGCAGCGTGAAGGCCAACCCACCTAGAAAAAAGGGGGGCTCGTCCCAGAGCGCCACAGCATGTACGGAATTGCAAAGTGCAACCTGAAAGGGAGTTATGCACAAAACCAGTATAGCATGCGATGGAACGCAATCAGTCCACCCTGAAAGGGGGGAAATTGTACCTGGCCAACTGCAGTCGGCAAGAGTGCAAAGACCCGTCCCAAAAGGGAGTGATGCCTAAGGCCGTACCTACTTCAGAGAAGCAGGACATACCCTATAAACCAGCAGGAACGCAGGAGGTCCACCTAGTGAAAGGGGAACATGCACAGGGGTATCCTAGCATTAAATGAGTGTGCAATAATACACCCAACACTGAACCCAGCGAGAGAGTAACTACTCTGCCAATGAAGGGGGACATGTACAAGTCCAGCCCCGCCATATAAGGACAGCCGTGAATCCCATGAGCGTGCCAAATTCTGCCCTTGAAGTGAGAGGTGGTCACGCACAAGGCCAGCACCGTATCCAATGGAAGTCCAAGCGTTCCACCCATGTTAGAGGGCCATTCTCATGGCCAGCAATGTATCCGGTGAGAGTGTAGCACACCGCCCAGAAAAAAGGGGGTAAAGCACATGGCCAGCATCTCCTCCAGGGAGAGTGCGAGCACACCGCCATGCATGGGAGTCATACACATGGCCAGCAACGTACTGGCGAGAGACAAACATAGTCACTAAGAATGCGTGCATGTCGCCTGAGGAAGGAAGGCATGCCCCTGGCTGGCAGCGAATCCAGCAAGAGTGCGTACACCGCCTACGGAAGAGGGGTCATGCATATGGCCGACAGCGGATCCAGCGAGAGTGCAAGCACCCTGCCATGTATGGGGTACATGCACGTGGCCAGCAACGTACCTGCGAGGAAACACCCAAAGACAGAGGGATGTATGTATGCTGCCTGAGGGAAGGAGGCATACCTAAGGCCGGCAGGGAATCCAATGAGAGTGCAGCATACCGCCTAAGAAATGTCCGGCAGCGCAACCAGTGAGAGTGCAGCATAATAACATAGTATATAAGTACATCATAGCACATCAGCGAGAGTGCAGCATTCCGCCTATGGAAGGGGGTCGTGCACATAGCCAGTACCGTATCCGGTGAAAGTGCAGTATTCCGCCTAAAAAAGGGGGTCATGCACATGATCGGCAACAGATCCAGTGAGAGTGCAGCGTTCCGCCCACGGAAGGGGGTCACGCACATGGCCGGCAGCAAATCCAGAGAGTGCAGCGTTCCGCTTATGGAAGGGGGTCGTGCACAAGGCCAGCACCGTATCCGGTGAAGGTGCAGCATTCCGCCTAAGAAGGGGGTCATGCACATGGCCAGCCAGGGAGAGTGCAGTAGCCCACCTAGGAGGGGGGGGGGATGCACATGGCAGGCACCATAACTGGAGAGATGATGAATGCTGCCTACAGAAGGGCCGAATGCACTTGGCCAGCGCCGTATCCTGGAAGAGGCAAGAAAACCGCCTAAAAGGGGAAATGCCCTAGCAGCGACGCAGGCTGGGAGCGCAACACCATGCCGCCTGTGGAAAGAGGTCATGCAGACATGCAGCATTACTGATGAGGCTGCAGCGTCAAGCGCAGCCCAATAGAAATCATGATCTATTATTATTATTATTATTATTATTATTATTTTTTTTTTTTTTTTTTTCATTATTTAAACTCAGCCTCTGAGGCTAAAAGGGGAGCCACCATATAGGGGCCCTGGGAGAAAAAAGGGGGGCCAACTATACAGACCCATTTTTGGGAGCCGGCCTGCACCCAAAGGGTTAACAGGGATCCGGCCTGGAGGGCGGCGTGCGATCCCCTGGGGGCGGAGGAACCTCCAGGCGGGAAAAATTCGCGCCTGGAGAAGTTCCCGCCCCCTCCACCAGAGGCCGGAATATTGCGGCCTAGTAGGCCGCGAAGCCGGGGGCTAAATTGCGGCGCCCGGCCTGTCATACCGCCGGGACCTGAGGCGGAACGGCGCTTCAAACCGGCCGCGGGAGCCCACCCCGCGGGCCGGTCGGGATTGCGGCCCAGCAGGCCGAAGCCTGGGACCAAATTAGCGGAGCCCCGCCGACCGGCACCTGCTGGGGCATAGCCCAATGCCGGCCGCGGGAGCCCACCCCGCCGGCCAGAAGAGACAGGGGCCCGGAATGGCGGTTTGCCGGCGCGGGAGCCCACCCGGCCGGCCGGAAGAGACAGGGACCCGGAATGGAGACAGGGGCCGGAATGCGGGTTTGCCGGCCGCAGGAGCCCACCCCGCCGCCAGAAGAGACAGGAGGGCCGGAATGGTGGCTCGCTGGCCGCGGGAGCCCACCCCGCCGGCCGGAAGTAAGGGGGCCTGGAATGGCGGCCCGCCGCGGAGCCTAAAATCTTTTGTGGCGCCCGGCCGCACCGGAATATTAGTGCTGACCGGACCGGTGCCCGTGATGGGTCAGGGGCAGCAAGGCGCGGGCCCTCTGGCCCTGAAGCAGTGGCCGGTAAGAGGGAGGGGGACCCTGAGACCGGGTCTGTGAGTGAATGCTGCCTACCTAGGTGCGAACCTCTGCAGCTCCCCAGGCATTCTTCTTGCAGGGAGAAGGGTGCCAATGTCCAATGGGAGCAGAATGTCGCCCTATGGCAGTCAGGGGCCAGCCTAGGGCAAGCAGGGACAAAAGGGTCCAGAGGCCCTGTCAGTATGGGGGTCAGGCACGCAGGAGACCGGGGTGGGGTGGGGGTGGGGTGGAGGGACGTAGGGCTGGAGAAGCCAATCTCTCACCATAGCCGTCTTCACCCTCGGTCCGTTCCAGCAGGGTCGCCCCTTCAGCTACTGGCACCGTAGTGGCAGGACGCTGGAAGAGGGACTTGGCGTGCGGGCGACCCTTGTGCTGGCGGGATGTAGGGGAGCTGGGCTGCCCTGATCCACCTTGCCTTCTGTGGGGGAGGCAGCAGTGCGGAAGACCGGCACTGGCGCAGCTCGACCCCGGGAGAAACAGAGAGGTCTAGTGCGTCTCTGTTGTCCCTGATGTTCTGGAACAAAAAGAAAAGAAAAAAGTAAAAATCAAAAATTAAAACAAGGAGAAAACAGCCCTGCAGAGCAGGGAGTGTCTTGTCTCCTTGGACACTAAGCAAAAACTGGCACTCTCTCTCTCCAGGCTGAGGGTATAGCTGTGGAGGAGGGGCTTAACAGTTTTCACTTAGTGTCACACCTCCTATGGAGATGAGCTATACCCAAGAGTTCCTGTGTCCCCCAAGGAAACTGGGCGAGAAAGTGTACTTCCTAAAATGTAAAAGCAATAAAAAAAAGTAAAATATAAAATAAAAAAATTATTATCTCCCCTTTACTAAAAATAAATAAATAAGTACTGACTATTAAACAAGCTAAAAGATGGTACCAGCGCTGGAATGACAGATGTTCAATTAGTTGATGTTATTGGTAGTTCAGTTTTACCTTAATCCAGTGGAATGGTAGTTCGGTACGGTAGGGAATGTTCCAGGTATTCAATCCAGGAATGTGGCAGAACTAGTTTTCTTCTTGCTCAACCTCAGAGTGCGCGTGCGGCCCCGGCCGGTGGCTAGCACGCGCGAGAGGGAGCTTGTGTAGTTGCGGGATTCCGGAGCGTGTAGCGTGACGTCACGGCAGACCTACGGAGCGATCCAGAGGCCAAAAAGCGATCCTACGCGTTTCGAAACCTACGGGTTTCTTCGTCAGGGATAACTGGCATGTTAGTGTACTGGATTTAAGTAGGCGCCCGGTTCCCATGGCAACTATTGTGGTTTGCTTCCTCATTCTTCCTGGATGATTTCCTGTGTAGATAGATAGTGGCATCTACTCTTTTACAGCAGATAGTCGTTTAGGTTACATGGGTCCTTTTTTAGAAAGATGGTTTATTCAGAATGCAAATAGTTCCATTTCCCGATTAAGGCCATTTGGTGCCAAGGTATTCAATCTGAATATCCATTTGCTTTCACACCTAGACATTTGTTTGATAATGTCTCCGCCTCTCATATTTATTATAACTTTCTCAATACCACCAAAAAAGGAACCATTGAAGTTCCCTGCGTGGTATTTACTATAATGACGGGACAGGGGGTGACCGTCATAATTCTTCTTTATGTTATTGAGGTGTTCCCCTATCCTAATTTTTAGTTCCCGTTTAGTTCGACCCACATATAATTTAAGACAGGGACATTTAATGAAGTATATTACTCCACGTGTATTGCATGTAATGTACTGATTGATCTTATATTCATGAGGGTTGTCCCCTATTTCTGTAATAGGGAATTTTGTAGTACCGTGTTTGATTTTCCTACAATTGATGCACAATTTGCAAGGATAGAAGCCTTTATGTGTTAAATGACTTGGTTTATTTTTCTGTAGTGGTTTCACTGTGGGTGCTACCATGGTGTTCAGGTTTAAGGCCTTCCTAAATATAAAGGTGGGGTTTCGAGGAATCTTATCACCTATCATTTTGTCTTGTCGCAGCATCTCCCAGTGTTTTCTGACAATTCTTTTAAATGTTGATGCCCCTTCACTATATGCAGTAATTATTGGGATTTTTATGGGGGCGTCTCTGTAGGTTGTTTCAATGGTTTTTTCGCAAGAAGAAAACTAGTTCTGCCACATTCCTGGATTGAATACCTGGAACATTCCCTACCGTACCGAACTACCATTCCACTGGATTAAGGTAAAACTGAACTACCAATAACATCAACTAATTGAACATCTGTCATTCCAGCGCTGGTACCATCTTTTAGCTTGTTTTGTAATAAATCTTGGATCGGAGCAGCCGATGTCCCTTTAGGTACCCAGCTGCGGCTCTATTTGCCTAAGTGCTCTAGAGATAAAAAACACCGAGCGACAGCGCAAGCACAACCATATATATTTATAAAAAGTACTGACTATTGTCCATGTTCAGAGGCTGCCTCTAAGGGCTCATTCACACGACCGCGGTTTTGGTCTGCATTCACTTCAATGGGGCTGCAAAAGATGCGGACAGCATCTCAGTTCCATGGCCCTGCAAAAATTATGAGGCATGTCCTATTCTTGTCCATTTTGCAGACAAGAATAGGCATTTCTATAATGGGCATCCTGTTCCGTTCCACAAATTGCGGGCGGCATCCATGTTTTGCGGATCCGCAATTTGTGGACCGCAAAACACGGCATGGTCGTGTGAACAAGCCCTAAAGCTAATGGAGGAAGATCCACAAAGCTAAAATGTTTTTTTTTGTTGTATTTTGCACTATAGCAATGTCACATGTTACACACTGTATACCTAATTGACACAAGAGAATTAGAGGGTCCATTTTGGTTAAGGATTTAATAATAAATAAAAATAATAGAAATGGAGCATGTTTTCTGAGCCATTTTGGAACACGTTAAGCCACTTCTGTCACTTTCTTTGATAACACGTGCCCACCTGTGAGTTATACTTACAGCCAGGAAATAAAAATAAAATAAAAATTCAGATTAAAGTTGTTTTCCGGGTGTTTCTGATGTTCATGACATATCAGGATAGGTCACCAAAATCCGGTTGGTGTGGGTCCAACCTCCGGGGGTGGGGGAGGGGGGGGGGGGTGCCGGAGGTTGGACCCACCTCCGGGGGTCCCACCTCCATGGAACTGAGATGCTGTCCAACCTATCCTCAGGATCGGTCATCGATAACTAACTGGTGGAGATCTGATCCCTGCTGATCAGCTGTTTGACGGCACTGTGCTGTGGTCTTCTCATAATATACCGAGGACACTGGCATAGATTGTATGGCAGCTGTACTTGGTATTGCACTCAGTCCCATTAAATTTAAACGGGACCGAGCTGCACAAAAGCCAAGTGATTGATGAACATGTGCAGCATACGGGTAGGCTACCCGACACTGCTAGATTTGAGTGTGTAGTTCCCTTTAAGCCAGTCAGGCCGGTTACCGGCAATCCTTATCACAGCCAGCAGAGGGAGCCCCCAGTTCAGTATAAATAGGCTAGGGCCTAGCTCAGGAAGTGGAGAAGTTTCCAGACTCAGTGCAGAGAGGGTTCCCTCCTGAGTCCGTATGCATAGAAGTCAGAAGGGCATAGCTAAACAGCCTGAAGACACAGAATACCACAGAGGCCGATCAGATAAAGCAAGAGGTACTCAAGATAACAGAGGAGGTACTAGATAAGGACAGCTTCAAGGGTACGCCAGATAAAGGGCATTAGACCTTGGAGAGAAAGTCACATGTTTCAGGACCAGTCAGGAATAGTGTGCAAGCCGCCTGTACTGCATCTCCTGTAATCAACACTCTGTATAAAACATTGCTAAGACCGGCCATTCTGTACTTCCAAGAACCAGCTGTATTCCAATAGTAACCAACTGTCTTTCATGGAACTGCGCTTCCAACTGCGTCCATGTATTATACTCACTGATATTCAGTAAAAGTTCCAGTTTTTGTTGGCTATCCTATGCTTGCTTCATTCTTCTACAATACCATACACGGCATGTCACCGTCTAATTGACACTGGCGTCACGAACTTTTAATCACCTGCCTGTTCCAGTATTTGCCCCAATTGAAGAAGACAGTGGATCCCAGGTTAGCGAGTCAATCCGCACTACAAAGCCCAGCATACACTACTGACCCCCTGGGACACTGCATCGCTCTTTTTGGCGTCACGAACAGGATCCGCATACTTCTGAAGTGCAGAGAAGTGTGAACTGTGTGCTTTAACCATTCCACCACCGTATTACAAAGACTGTACCCTTTATTTCCAAGCCGGTGGATTAAAATTGTGCCTGGGAGGAATCAGAGGCGCTGTACTGTGTTGCGCTACCCCCAGAGAGAAAATCGTATTTGTGGACTGTGATTTATTGGACTTTGCAACACCCTGCTTGCTGTCAGGGAATCGTGATCAAGATGGCCACCGGCCGCCTGGAGTAAAGTTTCCCGCGCTGCTGAGGACCTCCGTGGGCGGATCCCTTCAAAGACACAGAGAATCCCGCCCCTCTTCATCATCGCACCGCCGCGGCCCCGCTTTTCCTGCGTCAGCAACGTCACCGCGTACACAGGACGTCCGGAGTCTCACGAGATTTGGCCTGCGCGAACCCGGCGATACCGGTAAGAACTTGTATCCGGAGGGAAGGGGATTGTTCCGGCCCCTTTAGTCACCAGCGGCCACCTCGTAATAAGTTAACATGTCAGATCCGGGAGTTGCCGAGCGGCCGGACCCGGGAGAGCTCGCGGCTCCTAATCATCCTATAGCCCCCAGCATGATGCCCTTTACCATGCCTTACTATTTTGGGGCCCCATGGTTTCCCCGCTATAACGGAGAGGCCCATACCCTAAGAGACTTTAAAGAAAAGTTGCTGGCCTTACTCAAACTGTACCCCATAAATGCCGATCAGCAAATGGAAATCTTGCTAGCGCAACTGGAGGGGGCTGCCCGCAGAGAGGTATTATCCTGGCCTGCTGCTGAAAGGAGTACTCTGGAGCAGATATTCACCCGCCTCAGGGCCACTTTTGAAACGAGGACTGCCTCAGAGATAAAGATGCACTTCTTTGGCAAGAAACAGAAGCCCGGTGAGTCCCTCCGTGACTATGCCCTATCACTTCAGGAGGCTTTGGGGGCTGTAATCCAGATAGATCCCAAGGAAGCTGATAACCAGGATCAGACCCTGAGGGAACAATTTATTACCGGAGTGGCTAGTGAGCAAATAAGGACCCAATTAAAGATGCTGTCCGCCCAACACCCTAACAGTACCTTTCTGGACTTTAAAGAACTGGCTATAAAAATTCTGGGGTCAGCAGTATCTACAGAGTCGAGCCTCCCGTGTTAGGTTATCCCGACTACAGCAAGCCCTTCCATCTGTATACTGATGCTAGCAAGCGGGGCCTGGGGGCTGTGTTAGCCCAGATTCAAGAGGGAAAAGAAAGAGTGATAGCTTATGCAAGCCGCTCCCTGAAAGGAGCTGAGAAAAATGACCAGAATTATAGTTCCTTCAAACTAGAATTCCTGGCACTAGTGTGGGCAGTGACGGAAAAATTCAAAGATTACCTAGCTGCTACCCCATTCATTGCATTCACTGATAATAACCCTCTGGCACACCTAAATACAGCTAAATTGGGGGCTTTGGAGCAAAGATGGGCCTCTCGTCTCGCCAACTATGATTTCTCTGTAAAATATCGCGCTGGACGTACTAATGACAATGCTGATGCTTTATCCAGACTTCCCACAGAGACAGCTCCTGATGATGTGCGAGATGCTTGGGAAGATGTAGAAATGCCGGCCTTCTACCATAAATTTGCTCAACAGGATCAGGCTCGGGCTACCAGTAACAGAGCTGCAGTTCCTTCACCCTCCAGTAGGCCGGAACTCAAAGAAGAAAGGTGGGTGAAACTACAGTCTGAAAGTAGAGTGCTGGGTGAATTGTTGGACTTCATTACCAGTGGCAGAGCCCCTGAGAGGATTCGGCGTAAGAGTACAGATCCTGAGCTCATCAAACTGTGGAGACAGCGCCATCAACTCTTCATACAAAAGGGCCTGTTGCTACGGAGAAGCCTAGACCCAGTGTCCAACGAACGAGTGCATCAAATTCTCATACCCCGACGAGATGCAGGTATGGTGTTGGAGATGTACCACAACCAATCCGGTCACTTTGGGGTCCAAAAGACTGAGGCAAATATCCGCCAGCGGTTTTACTGGGTGGGCATGAGAGAAGACATGGAGAAGTGGTGTCGGGAGTGTGTAGCCTGTGCCTTGAAACGAGGTGAACACCATGATCAGAGGGCACCACTGAGACCCATTGTAAGTACTCGTCCTCTTGAACTTGTCGCCATCGACCATGTGAAACTGGAGCCTAGTCGCTCAGGGTATGTGTACGCTATGACTATTATTGACCATTTCACTAAGTTTGTTGTAGCGGTGCCTGTGAGAGACCAGACGGCCAAGACTACAGCCGAACTGTTCTGGAAACACTTCCTCCTGCCCTACGGTTGTCCAGAAAAGATCCTCACCGATCAAGGTCCTGCTTTTGAGTCCCACCTGTTCCATGAACTGTGCCGCCTGCACAACTGTAAGAAGATCCGGACGACGGCCTACCATCCGCAAGGTAATGGATTATGTGAAAAAATGAATCAGACCTTGATAGAGATGCTGAGGACCGTGCCTCCTGAAACCAGGGGAGATTGGCCTAATCTGTTGCCACAGCTCATGTTCACATACAATCATACCATACACTGTTCCACCGGGTATACCCCCTTTTATTTGATGTTTGGGCGCCAAGGGTTATTGCCTGCTGACCACTCCTTGGATGTACTCGTACCTGATTGCATCAACCCATTCCCTAATACCGACTGGGTTGCTGAACACCAAAGGCGATTGAATACGGCCCAAGCTATTGTTCAGGAACGTATGGACCTATGCTAGAGACCGGCAGCAGAGAGACTATGACCAAGCAGCCCATGCAGAACCCCTGAAGATAGGGGCTGTGGTATGGTTAAAAAATAACCGCCGTACCAGTAAACTGGACAGTAAATGGGAGCAAAGTCCTTACGTTGTCACTGCAATCCCAAATGTTGGAACTCACACTTATGAGATCACCCGGGAGGGCAGGGGATCCCAAATTGTGCACCGAAACCGGTTAAAGCTCTGCCTGACACCAGGACCCAGTGCCGAGAGTTCTATATCTGAACCCCCTGTGTCAGAGTCATCGATACAGCCCGAGGATCCTATGCAGGCTGTCCGAAATCTAAGGTATGACGCTGATCCCATGCATTGGCTTCTGACACCATGGTTGAACTTGTTGGTGCCCGCTCCGGCACCTACTGTACCTTTACTTCCAGAAGAGCCGGTTCAAGATGCCCGGATCCAGTTCCCCCTCTAGTGGATCCTGTTGTTCCTGTTGTTCCTGTTGTTCCCGTTGTTCCTGACCAAGGTCTCACGGATGGAGATCCTCCTGTTGCTCCTCTCTCTTCTACCTCGGTGCTAAGGGAAGAGGAAACCCCTGTGTTGAGAAGGTCCACCCGGATGACCAGGGGACGTCCGCCAGTCCATTTAGGAGACTTTGACTATGCTGGTGGTGTCTCCTCCCGAACAGTTGTTACTAGAAATAGCCTGCTTGACGTGTGTGCGCAAGAATGGACTCCTCCACGTGAGCCCTTGCCTGTTCTACACCCACGGGGAAACCCTGTGTAGTTCCTTATTATACTTCAGTCAAGAAAAATAGACTAACCTGGTTCACCTTAAGTCCGCTGTGCCAGGTCAGCGGCCGTGCCTAAGAAGAAAGAAGACGCCCCTTTTTCTTGCGTCATTTGTTGCAAATGTTATATTTTTGTGTGAAATAGTTGTTTATCATATTTATAATGTCATGTTTAAATTACGCATCAGCTTATGTTGGTTCAGGCATGTGTGTGAGTACGAGGCCTTACTCACGTTAAAGTCTGGGGGTGTGCAGCATACGGGTAGGCTACCCGACACTGCTAGATTTGAGTGTGTAGTTCCCTTTAAGCCAGTCAGGCCGGTTACCGGCAATCCTTATCACAGCCAGCAGAGGGAGCCCCCAGTTCAGTATAAATAGGCTAGGGCCTAGCTCAGGAAGTGGAGAAGTTTCCAGACTCAGTGCAGAGAGGGTTCCCTCCTGAGTCCGTATGCATAGAAGTCAGAAGGGCATAGCTAAACAGCCTGAAGACACAGAATACCACAGAGGCCGATCAGATAAAGCAAGAGGTACTCAAGATAACAGAGGAGGTACTAGATAAGGACAGCTTCAAGGGTACGCCAGATAAAGGGCATTAGACCTTGGAGAGAAAGTCACATGTTTCAGGACCAGTCAGGAATAGTGTGCAAGCCGCCTGTACTGCATCTCCTGTAATCAACACTCTGTATAAAACATTGCTAAGACCGGCCATTCTGTACTTCCAAGAACCAGCTGTATTCCAATAGTAACCAACTGTCTTTCATGGAACTGCGCTTCCAACTGCGTCCATGTATTATACTCACTGATATTCAGTAAAAGTTCCAGTTTTTGTTGGCTATCCTATGCTTGCTTCATTCTTCTACAATACCATACACGGCGTGTCACCGTCTAATTGACACTGGCGTCACGAACTTTTAATCACCTGCCTGTTCCAGTATTTGCCCCAATTGAAGAAGACAGTGGATCCCAGGTTAGTGAGTCAATCCGCACTACAAAGCCCAGCATACACTACTGACCCCCTGGGACACTGCACATCACAGGAACAGGGTGTAGCACTCACTGGGTCAAACCCCCACTGATCAGATACTACCTATCCTAATAACAGGTCATCAATATTTAAATCCCAGACAACCCCTTTAATAGTGGTCTTGGGTGGTTGCTTTGTGTTCTATTGGCCACAATAAAAGCATTAGATCTCCCATAGACAGCTAAGCTCGAAAGACACTGGTCAACACAACATCCAACCTAAAAGATAACTGTAGACATTTATTTTGCCTGCATATTGTTGCAACATTCATTCCAGCAGACACCCAGAAGCTATTAATCTGGGGTGGTTTTACCAGTTCCAGCCACATAATGGGCAGGAAGAAACATTCTCATATCTATCATATTATATCTTCCTTTCTAAACCAGTAGCCATTAAAAGGAACACTAAACCTACTTGTCCCAAGTTAGAAGGTATTCCCTTTCTTTCAACAGGGTAGGTGACAACTAACTGGCGGTCCAACTGCTGGGACCCACTATCAATTCCAAGATTGGGGTCCCATTCCCCCAACCTGATGGTGCCACAGGTGGAGCATGTGCCCTGCTGCTCCATTCATTCTCTGCTAGAAACATCCAAGTATTGTACTCCATTATCTCTGGCGCTCCCATAGAGAATGATTGGAGCGACAGGGTATATGCCCAACCCGCCACTCCATCAGATCAGGGGAACAGGACCCCTGTTCTCAGGATCTGTGGGGGTCCCAGCAGTGAGAACCCCAGGGATCAGTAAGTTATCCCCTATGCTGTGGATGGAGTTAACTTCCAAACTTGACACAACCGCTTTAATGATAAACGTATAAAGCAGATAGTGTTTACTGCACGGTTTATCATCTTCTGCATTTTCCTGACAATAAAAAGTCTTGTAGAAATTCTGTAAAGAACAAACATCTTCAGCTGCTGGTTGAGATGGAGTGCCTCGGGCTGGGCTCACCTATGCGTTGTGAACTCTGGCAGTCTTTTCCGCCATGCACCGCTGGATCCCCATTGACAAGAATGTAAATCAGACAGGAATGTGGACAATTGACGACATATATGCCGACTTATGCTGGACAAAAAATACTGCATGCAGCACTTTGTCTGGCCAAAAGCCAGCATATATGCTGGAAATCAGCCAGATCCCATTCCACTCAAAGGGGATCCAGCTCTGCCGTAACAGACTGCCGGCATTCACGAGTTTGCAAACCCAGCCTTAACAATGTGTTTGTCGTGGGGCAGCCAGGACAAACAGGAGAAGGTGGAGCCATGGCTGATTTTCTGAGACATACAGGCAATTTCTTTATTTCTCAGTTGGAATGGTAATATGAAAGAATCAAGGGAGAGGAGTGGATGAAGGCGGTAATGGCTAGGATATGTTTGTGCAATTTCCCAGTTTACTTTTCTCCCGATTCACTTACGATGAACTCTGATAAAAAAGACATTGCAGAAGACTAAATACTGAACTTAAAGTAAAACACATAAAAAGGTATACTCCTAAGCTATAGTATGTGAACCCAGGCAGACAATGGATATAAGATATTACAAAAATTCATTTCATTATCTTTAGTATTCTTCTACATATTGTAAATCTTAAAAGGAACCTGTCACCGGGATTTTGTGTATAGAGCTGAGGACATGGGTTGCTAGATGGCCGCTAGCACATCCGCAATACCCAGTCCCCATAGCTCTGTGTGCTTTTATTGTGTAAACAAAACTATTTGATACATATGCAAATTACCCTGAGATGAGTCCTGTCCCTGACTCATCTCACGTACAGGATTAATTTACATATGTATTAAATCAGTTTATTTTATACAATAAAAGCACACAGAGCTATGGGGACTGGGTATTGCGGATGTGCTAGCGGCCATCTAGCAACCCATGTCCTCAGCTCTATACCCAAAATCCAGGTGACAGGTTCCCTTTAAAAATAAGTAAAAATCGTTCCATATACCTGCTGTGTCGTACAAGTGCAGACAGACTTCCTTGTTTCCAATTTTAATGCTTGTGGTATATTTTTCAAAGACCGACGGTGCATATTGCTGCCAAGAGAAAACACAACATCCAAATCCTTAATAACGGAAGCACAATGCATAAAAACAAAAGCAATAACAAGCTCTTACACGGTATAAAGGCTCTATCATCTTGCCTTGTACAGGGAAAATAGCTGCTATTTGGGCATCACTAGCATTGTGCACCAAAACCCACCAATGCTCTGTAAATGATAAAAACTGAACTGTAAACACACGGCCGCTATCTGTAATGGAGCCGAGATGCAGGAACCACACACAGGCCAAGAGCAGGTATGGTGCAGCCAGGACGGTGTAACCCTGTCACGGCTAATAGCGTACTATAATGGCTGATGTAAATTTCCTGCCTTCTATCTCATGCAACATTTAGAATTAGGTGCAATGACCTTGTGCACTGCGAGCACTTGACATTGGTTAAAAGGGGCTGTCTAAGCAAAATCTTCCTAAACTCAACTGTCACTCCCCAGTCAAATCCAGCACCACAGCTCCAGTCCTCCTCCCCGTCTTTGTATACAAGGCTGATGGTGACATAGCGGTATACAGCATGTGACCGCCGCAGCCAATCACTGGCCTCAGCACTAAAGCAGGGGTGCACAATCTTTCCTGGTTGGGGGCCACATTGTGAGACTAAACCAATGCAAAAGCCTGGAAATAAAACTTAAAGGGGTATTACCAACTGAAATATTTATGGTATATTGACAATGTATACCATAAATGGACTCCCCCAGGCTGCAGGTTGGGCACCCCTGTTTTAGAGAATAGCACCATTAGTCTCTTTAGATTAGTGTGTACAGAATAATGATTATATTTCTAGGTCAAAGCAAAAATCTAATTAGTGGGGGGGGGGGGGGGGGAAATACAATTATTTTTGATACTTTTGGGCCTGGGCTGCAATACAAAGCACAGCCACTATATAATGAACAGCGCTGTTCTGGGTAAGGCTCCTTTCACATCACCGTTTCTCCTTTCAGTTCTCCGAGTCAGTTGAGGAGCAGGAGAACAGAAAGGACGGATTCTGCAGATAACTGAGCCTAAAGACCCCATAGACTATAATGGGGTCCGTTCGGTGTCCGCTCAAAAATCATATTCTGAGCAGACATCGAACGGACCCAATTATAGTCTTTGGGGTCTTTAAGCTCAGTTACGCTTAGTTAGGTCTCAGTTATCTGCAGAATCCGTCCTCCTGCTCCTCAACGGAGCCGGAGAACGGAAAGGAGAAACGGTGACGTAAAAGGAGCCTAAGCTGTAAGGAGCCCACAGCACTCAAACAGTGGATCAGTGTCAGCATCACACCAATCTCATATTGATGATCTATCCAGAAGTTAGGCCAGTGATGGCTAACCTCGGCACTCCAGTTGTGGTGAAACTACGACTCCCAGCATGCTCCATTTATTTCTACAGAGTTCTGAGAGCAGCCAAGCAAGGGGGGCATCTTGGGAGTTGTAGTTTTACCACAGCTGGAGTGCCAAGCTTAGCCATCACTGAGTTAGGCCATCAATATTATACTCCTGGAAAAGCTCTAATACTGCATAATTCATCTGACTGAACATGTAACTCTGTAATACTGGACAAGCAGAAAATAAAAGTTCTGCATAGAAAAGATCGGGAAAGACAGGCCATTCACAACAACCACCACATGAAAACAAGACACGCCAACAATGACCATACATACAGAGGCGGAGAACCATATAACACGTTCTAAAAGAACAGACTTGTAACACATCAGTTTGGACTGAAGAGAATGTTTTCTTCAAGCACTTTCAAGTACAGCAAGCATAACACCTCCTGCAACACCTTCTATAGAGACACATGCAGTATCATAGTGTTCCGGGACAGAACGGGAGAGCTTTAACCCTTTAATGACCCTCGCTGTACATGTACGGCGATGATGGACGTGACTTAAGGACCAGCACAGTACATGTACGGCGGGATGATCAAGCGGCACGGATCCAGCAGTCACTGACAGCAAGGGCCCTGCTGCATACACTGGCATCGGTGAAAACACAGATGCCGACGTGTTAACCCCTTGTATGCCGCAGTCAAGTCTGACCGCGGCATGCAGAGGGTTCACGGAGGGTACGGGTGCCTTCCATAGGCATCGGAGCTTGCCTTCTAGGAAAGCCTGTGAGATCCAGCTCTTAGGCTGGGTCTCACAGGCAGGCTGTCAGTATATATATATATAGTGTGTAAATAAAAAAAATAAAAAAAGATATATTGGGTATTGCCCCATCTGCAACAATCGGCTCTAAAAAGATATCACATGACCCACCCCCTTACCTGAACACGGTAGAAAAAATAAAAATAGTGCTAAACCAATATTTTTTTTTTTTGTCAGCTTACATAAAAAAAAGTGATCAAAAAGGCGTATGCCACTGAAAATCGTACCAAACTGTCACCTCATCCTGCAAAAAATTTGCCCCTACATAAAACAAATGAGGCAAAAAAAAACAATATAAAAAAAAAAAAAAAAAAAAAAAAAAAAAAAAAAAAAAAAAACTATGGCTCTCGGAACATGGAGACATTAAAAACATAATTTTTTTTTCATTTAAAAAATGCTGTTATGGTATAACACGTAAATAAAAGTATACATATTAGGTATTGCCGCATCCATAACAACCTGCTGTATAAAAATATCACATGACCTAACCCCTCAGGTGAACACCGTAAGAAAAAATAAATAAAAACTGTCAAAAAAGCCATTACATCAGAAAAAGTATAATACCAAGCAAAAAAAAAAAAGGAAGATGCTTTATTATGTAAAGCTGAAAACAAAAAAAGTTGTCATATTTGGTATTGTCGCGTCCGTAACAACCTGCTCTATAAAAATACATGATCTAACCTGTTAAATGAACATTGTAAGAACCAAAAAATAAAAAACTGTGCCAAAACAGCTATTTACCTTGCCTCACAAAAAGTGTAATATGGAGCAACAAAAAAATAAATAAAAATCATATGTACCCTAAAATAGTACCAACAAAACTGCCACCTTATCCCGTAGTTTCCAAAATGGGGTCACTTTTTGGGAGTTTTTACTCTAGTGGTGCATCAGGGGGTCTTCAAATGTGACATGGCAACTTAAAATTATTCCAGTGAAATCTGCCTTCCAAAAACCATATGGCATTCCTTTCCTTCTGCACCCTGCTGTGTGCCCGTACAGCAGTTTACGACCACATATGGGGTGTTTCTGTAAACTACAGAATCAGGACAATAACTATTGAGTTTTGTTTGGCTGTTAACCCTTGCTTTGTTACTGGAAAAAATAGATTAAAATGGAAAATCTGCCCAAAAAGTTAAATTCGATGTCCATTTTCCTTTAATTCTTGTGGAACACCTAAAGGGTTAACAAAGTTTGCAAAATCAATTTTGAATACCATAAGGAGTTTAGTTTATAAAATGGGGCTATTTATGGGTGGTTTCAATTATGTAAGCCCACAAAGTGACTTCAGACCTGAACTGGTCCTTAAAAATTGGCTTTTGGAAATTTTCTAAAAAATTTTGCTTCTAAGCCTTCTAACGCCCTCAAAAAGAAAATGTCATTAAAAAAATTATCCAAACATGATGTAGATATATGGGAAATGTAAAGTACGGTAATAACTATTTTAGGAGGTATCACTATCTGTTTTAAAAGCAGAGAAATTGAAATTTAGAAAAATGCAAATTTTTCCCAAATTTTTGGTGCCGACAAAATGGCCTGGGTAAGTAAAAGCGTTTTAAAGATATCACCACATAAAGTGACATGTCAGATTTGCAAAAAATGGCTTGGTCCTTAAATCTACTTTGGGTGGTTATACTGCAATATGCTTCATCCAAAGTCAATTTGCATGAAAAACTTTGTTGTAATACTGTACGGAGCAGGAGCTCCGTACAGTATTAGAATGTATTGGCTGCGATGAGCTGAAGTTATTAGTTTGTGAAGTCTCGCGAGACTGTAATAACTTCTATCCTGCATAACGTCCCATTTCCGTTATGCAGGAGAGGACTTGCAGCCCTTAGACTTCTATTATGATGGAATGAATAACGGAATGCCTCTAAAAGGTATTCCATTATGCATTCCGTCCTAGAATTGCATTATGGTCAGTGGTAACGGAATCCATAACGCAATTCGCCTTTTACCACCAAACGAAGCGTGAACGAATTTCAAAATATGAAATTCGTTCATCTCTAGTTGCCCTATCACCCATGTGTACAGCTACCATTGCCAGAGGTTACTACCACACCCACCCTCCACTTGCTTCTCCTGGGCTCGCTATGCTAATACATCAAGTAATATAATAAACTGAATGTAGATATGGTCCAAGCTAAGCTAAAGTAAACTGAACAAGGCATGGGGTCCAGGTGGATAACAACTATAAAGGTCCTAAAGAACTCGGCTCAGTTACTGCTGTTCATATTTATAGACATTTTCTAGACAAGGCAAACATGGTGCTCATTTTCAAAAGGGCTCTAGCTTTTACCCCAGGTAAAGGGGACCTACCACCTCTCCTGACAGGTCTGTTTTTCTGTTTTAGCAACTTTATGCATTCCCCATGTAATAATTATGGAGCATCTATTCTTGTGACTTTATGTTGTACCATTCCGTCATTTTTTCTTCAAGTTATGAATTGCTAACAGTTTGCAATGAAGGTCCAGATTGGCGTTACCATTTGGGGGCGTGTCCTTGCACAGTCTCACTGCCAGCACTGACTAGATGAGGTCAAACTGGGCAGGGACACAACCCCAACCAGTAACACTGCGGGTAATTCATAACTTCTAGCAGTAATAATATTGTAATGGTGCTCTGGAGCACCAGAGGCGAGATGCTGCAGAGCTATTACAAGGGGGGGTGCAATTAGTTGGTAGAACAGACATGTCAGGAGAGGTTACAGGTCCAATATCAATATGTGACCAGTGGGGGTCTGTCTTTCACCTCCCTCCCAAGCGATGCAACCTCTTCCTCAGCATGTGACGGAACATCGTAGGACATTCTGTGGCAGAACATCTGTCTCATATCCATATATGAATTGCAGTTATGTACCAGATACTATGGGGTCGATTTATCAAAACTGGCTTAGTCCATGGCAACCAATCTGATTCCACCTTTAATTTTTCAGAGCTCCTTTGGAAAATGAAAGATGGAATCTGATAGGTTGCTATGGCCACTAAGCCAGTTTCCTTTACACCAGTTTGATAAATCTCCCCCAGCTCCACTATAATGGCCATAAATACTTCCGTTGCTACTGCTGATGAGAAGACAAAATAAGCCTTGTGTGGAAAGACAGCCATTAAACTTAGAAAACCTGGCAGCTTCATTTCCATTTCAACAACCAAAAGCAATTAGGTAAAACTCGCTGAAACAAGATTCAAGGGCCTCGAAACCTGGGAACAGAAGCAGCAGCGTAATAAAAAAACTTAAAGGGAACCATTCACCATGTAGTGCAGTCCATGGAATCATGGTATAGAGCAGGAGAAGGATTCAGTAGGACCAGTCATTTCTTTAGGGAAACCTCTTCTCATCCTGGGCTTAGTAGTCATGGGACAGTCCTACTGACTGGCAGCTTCCTTGCACGAGTGTATATATAAAGATAGCTGTCAATCACTGAACAGGAGTTGACACCAAAGCCCAGTAGGAGCAGAGCCTTCAGTGAATTATCACTTGGTCTACTGAATCTTTTCACATGTGGCAAGGTCTAACTAGACCAGAACCCCACAGGTCACATGAAGATGCTTCCTGATCAGGGTAGATCCTCGGAACCACTATAGTATTGTGTTAGATATCCTTACTGCCATTTCTGGTTGCTCAACACATATTGTCTAGGGCTCTGATGGCTAACCTCTGGGACTCCAGCTGTGGTAAAACTACAACTCCCAAGATGTACACTTGCTTAGCTGCTCTCAGAACTCCATAGAAATTAATTGAGCAGGAGTCGTTTCACCACAGCTGCAGTGCCGGAGGTTAGCCATCTAGGGTCTAGGCAGGGTGTGGGAGGTTGAGCATAGAAGCATCTCTGTACACATCTGAGCAGACATTGTATGAGAAGACTGTGGTCAAAGCAACAGACAGTGACAGGAAGTTCTTGTAGCTTTTCGTCATCTCAGATGAAGATCTTATACTTGAAGACTGCTGGCAACCAAACTACAGCGTGCACTACAAATATTATAAGAAAAAAAAATTCTAAGTTCTTGCTCACATTGTACCCTGGAACAAAAGCTTAGTGAACGAGAGCTAATAAGCCCAAATGTATCCAGCTAGAATGCTGAAAATAGAATAGTTACCAAATGGTTAACTGGCGCCTTATGGTCAATGTCTTCTCAACGGGGAAAGAACAGCTCTTACTGTTACAGTTCCTCCTCTAAAAGTTCACTTTATTACTACAAATATCACAGAAAAGAGAAAACAAACTAAGATAAAAACATCCTGCACGATATGATAAATAAATCTGCGGATGCCCCCGGCCACATTTATTAAAAAAAAAAAAAAAAAAAAAAAAAAAGAAGAACGAAAGAAAGATGATAATAATGCACTAACAAAATAGATGCAAGCATTATATATGGATGAAGCCCTCACTCTGATGCAATAAAATCGGAGGGCCTACCTGGCACTTCCCCCTACAGACTCTTAGCCAATATATTTTGATCAAAACACATCTGTGCCCACCTACCCCCGTCAAAGTGGTCTCAGGTCAGGCAAGTCCTGCGCGAAACCTACCTATGCCATTAGGCATCTATGTTCAGGAGCGCAGACTCTGCACATACAGTGTGCTGCTCCTAGTCACCTCTATGTGCATCCAGCAACCAATGAGAGGAAGAGCAAGCAAGCACACCTATATGTGCCACCTAATCAAGTCGGTCTGTTTGATAGGAAGGGCAAGATAAAATAGGAGTGCATTCACACTTGAAGGTGCAACTCTCTCAAGCATATACTACATAATAAACAAATAAATAAATATGCAGATGCCCCTGGCTACATTTATTTTAAAAAAAATGCTTAATACTGGCCACCAATGCTTAATACTGGCGGGGCTTGGGGGGTGCACTGCACCACCAATGTCTAATACTGAGGTTGGGGGGGGGGGGGGGGAGGGCGGAACTGCACCACCAATGTCTAATACTTGGCTAGGGGGGGGGCGCACTGCTCCACTAATGAAGCTTAATCTCTCATTTATTCATATACAGGAGGCGGGAGCTGGCTGCAGAATCACATGGCCAGCTCCCGACCTCTATGAGCGGTAGCTGCGATCCGCGGCACCTGAGGGGTTAACCGAGGATCGCAGCTACCGCTCATAGAGGTCGGGAGCCGACTATGTGATCCTGCAGCTCCCGCCTCCTGTATATGAAAAAATAAGAGATTAAGCTTCATTGGTGGCGCAGTGGCCACAGCCCCTCCCCTTCTCCTCCCTCCTCTCATTGGCGGCAGCGGCAGCACAGGGGGAGGAGACAATGCTTCCTTCTCCCCTGTGCTGCTTAGGGGAACACGGAGAGCGCTGTCAGCAGCGCGATCTGTGTTCCCCATACGCTATCGGAATATCGGCAAAATAGATGCCGATACCGATAGCGTTCAAAATCCTCAATATCGGCCGATAATATCGGTAAATCCGATAATCATTCGATCCATAATTCACACGACCATATGTATTGTGTGATCCGCAAAATACAGACATCAGTGTTGCATCCATTATTTTTATTTTATTTTTTTAGAGTGGACCCATTGTAACAATGCCCATTCTTGTCCTTAAAATGCTGTGAGCATTTTTTGCAGCTCCATGGAAATGAATGGGTCAGCATACAAAAAAATAAATAAATAGGGAAGTGTGGATACACCCTTGTGCCACCTGCACACGTTGCAGTTTTTCTGCGCGGAGTCCAGTACCAACAAAGTGTATCAGATTACACAAATCTCATGTACACTTTGTGGATTTCCAAATTTCTAGCAAGTCAAGTATGTCTGTGGTTTTAGCTGCAGATTTTACCCTTTTCAATGGAAGGACGAGATCTGTGGGAAAACCGCATCAAATCCGCACCAAAAACCTCTGTTAGGGTACTTTCACACTAGCGGCAGGACGGATCCGACAGGCTGTTCACCCTGTCGGATTCGTCCTACCGCTATTTTGCTGTACCGCTGGACTGCCGCTCTGTTCCCCATTGACTATAATGGGGACGGGGGCGAAGCTCCGGCGCAGCACGGCGAAAGGCCGGACTAAAACAAGACATGTCCGACTTTTTAGTCTGATGGCCTCTCGCCGTGCTGTGCTGGAGCTTCGCCCCTGTCCCCATTATAGTCAATAGGGACGGAGCGGCGGTCTGGCGAAATAGCGGCAGGACGGATCCGACAGGGTGAACAGCCTGTCGGATACGTCCTGCCGCTAGTGTGAAAGTACCCTTTGACATTGCGGATTTTGGTGCGTATATGCTGCAGAAACACACACATATCCACGTATGTAAATTCATGTGGATCTTATGCGTGTTCACACGCACTCGTGTGCAGGTGGCCTTCACATCTATATACCATATGTCCAGGACGATAAGACACACCCCAGGTTTAGACAACAAAAATAATTTGTACTTATTAAATCCTGGAGGTTTAATAAAGTGCAGGGGTCAAGATTAACACTTTGGGGTCTAGAGTAGAGGAGGTTAATAGTTTTGGTAAGCTCCTGCGTGCTACATGCAGGTATGGACAGCTCATGGGAGTAAATTGATGGGAAGAGGAATAGTCAGACATTTGTTTTTAGAGTCAAAGGGCACAGAGCAATGCAGCAGCGAATACACAGGAGTAACTCATTCGCTCCACTCAGTCACAGCAGATAACAGGCGCAGGCTTTACACGTGCCTGTAGGACAATGACAATCAATGTGGACTGGAAGCCATGCGCCGGTGTTCTAACAAAGAGCCGGACCCTTACAACTTCATTGTAACGTGGCCCCATTTCAGCTATGCTAACCTCGGGTTCAGCCAGGGAGACATCCATGTAAGACATCTGTACCTGTATAAAGTGTAGCCTAACGGGAGCCTGGGACACGTAGCTGAAGGGACCATAATGTCTTGGGGACTTCTAGTCAAGAATAAAGCAGCAGGGCACATTCAAGATGAAAGAGGAAGGTGGGAATCTCCTCTCCTGCCTGCACCGATCTCACACAGATCTGTGTCGGGCAGCGAGAGAGAAACATGCTGTATGAGCAGCACTCTGCCAGATCATTTAAAGAGGCTCTGTCACCTGGTGTAAGCATATAGCCAGGTAGGGCTGATAATGCTGACAAAAAGCATACCTTTCTTCTTCTTCTTCTATTAGGTCCGGTTTGGCAGGAAAATCAACTGTTACAAATATGCTAATAAGCAAAAGGAGAATTAGGAGACTGGCTTATGCCTTCCGAGCACTGCTTCTGCAAAGCCCATTAATTATACTGTCTGCCGCCCTTATTCTAATAATCACACCCCCAATCCCTTTGACTGAGATCCCGCGCATCTATGACGGCGCGTGCGCACTAGAGGAATAAACTAGTCAAGAGGAACGGAAAAAGTCCAGTGCGCACGCGCCGTCTCAGGGGTCTCGTCTAGCACTGTCAAAGGAATTGGGGGCTTGATTATTAGAATAAGGGCAGCAGTATAATTACATGGGCGTCGCAGAAACAGTGCTCAGAAGGCATAAATCCGTCTGAGTTCTCCTTAGCATATTTTTAACAGTTGCTTTTCCTGCCAAGCAGGACCTAATAGAAGAAGAAAGGCATGCTTTTTGTCAGCGTTATCAGCCCTACCTGGCTACAGTTAGGGCCATATATATTTGGACACTGACACAAATTTTGTTTTTATTACCTGTTTACTAGAACATATTCAAGTTATAGTTATATAATGGACATGGAAATAAAGTCCTGACTTAGCTTTCATTTGAGGGGCTCCACATAAAAATTGGATGAAGGGTTTAGGAGTTTCAGCTCCTTTACATGTGGCACCCTGTTTTTAAAAGGGACCAAAAGTAATTGAACGATTGGCTCAAAGGCCGTTTCATGGGCAGGTGTGGGTAATTTCTGCATTATTTCATTCTCAATTAAGCACATAAAAGGCCTGGAGTTAAGTCGAGATGCGGTGCTTGCATTTTGAAGATTTTGCTGAGAAGTAAACATGTGGTCAAAGGAGCTCCCCATGCAGGTGAAGCAAGCCATCCTTCATCTGCGAAAATAGAAAAACCCATCCGAAAAATTGCTACACTATTAGGAGTGGAAAATCTACAGTTCGGTACATCCCCGGAAAGAAAACACTGGTGACCTCAACAATGCACAAAGACCTGGACGCCTGCGGAAGACAACAGTGGTGGATGATCACAGAATAATTACCATGGTGAAGAGAAACCCCTTCCTAACAGCCAACCAAGTGAACAACACTCTCCAGGATATAGGCGTATCAATATCCAAATCTACCATAAAGAGAAGACTGCATGAAAGTAAATACAGAGGGTTCACTGCACGGTGCAAGCCACTCATAAGAAGGCTGGGTTGGACTTTGCTAAAAAAACCATCTTTAAAAAAGTGACTATTTACACTTAACATAACACAACAAACACTGAAGAGTGATTTACAACCTAGTCCTTTGCCACTATCTTGCGTCCGCTAACCTGCCTACCAGAGTGAATCCCCACAACTAATGTAACGAACTACTGAGGCACTGCTTCTCACTCTGCCTCACATCTCCCATCATGTGCTGTCTAAGGCTACTTATACACTCGCGTTTTGTGCGGATCAGTCATGGATGGATCCGTTCAGAACGGATCCGTTTGCATTATCGTTAACATGGTCAAGACGGATCCATCTTGAACACCATTGAAAGTCAATAGAGGACGGATCAGTTTTCTATTGTGTCAGATAGCTGCAAGCAGCGTTTTGGTGTCCGTCTCCAAAGCGGAATAGAGACTGAACTGATGCATTCTGAGCGGACCCTTTTCCATTCAGAATGTATTAGAATGCAAACGGATCTCACAAACGGAAAGCCAAAACGTGAAAGTAGCCTAAAAGGCAAACTATCTGTTGCCAATAAGAACCAATCATGGCACAGCTTTCATTTTACTACAGTGCTTCTGACAATACTGTAGACCTATGTTTCCCAACCTGTGGCTCTCCAGCTGTTGCAAAACTACAACTCCCATCATGACCTGATTGCTGCAGGCAGTTTTGCAAAAGCTGGAGAGCCACATGTTGGTAAACATAAAAGTCTACAGTATTGTAATAAGTGAAGTAGTAAAATGAAAGCTATGCTGCGATTGACTTATATGGGCAATATAAAAGCTGTACTTTGGTTGCTACAGGCAACAGATTGTCTTTCAGACAGCACATGCAGGGAGATGAGAGGCAGGCTAAATACGCAAGACCCAACAGACTCTAAGCAAAGGGGCACTCCCAAAAGAGATGCAAAATGCTTTCTCCGTAAATGGGCAACTGGGGCGGTAACGGGTTTTGCTAAAGTTCTAGAGCGGACACACACACACACAATCAGTCTTGCCCAACTCGCTCCCCCATACACATTCGGCTCAGTGAAATGTGTATATGTATTTAATGGGGGAGTAGAGAACGCTGCTGTCAGAGACTTATGGTGGCAGCTGATCTCCCTGGTGAACAAAAATATCAGGCAAAAATATTAATTTCATCTAATCCTTCTCTAGCCCGACAATCTGTTCGGAGACAGGAGCTCCCTAAAAATGTTGGCCTAACCTGACATTCTAATGTGTATGGGGGCCTTTAACCCCATATCATGTACATGCATAAAGCATTAATGGATGAATGGCCGGGGTCCCGGGTGTCAGACCCCCACGATCAGTACTGATAACCTATCCAGAGAATAAAGTCACCTTCTGGAGCATTTTTTTTATTTTTAATATTATTATTATTATATTGTACTCATTTTGAAGTAAACAAAAAAAAATAAAAAAATTTGAACCACTGTATTTGTTCAGCCTTGAGAAGTAAGATCTGTTCTGTCAGGCAGCTCAGCTGATGGCTCCTTATCTCAGCTCTCCAACATTACAAACACTCATTATTGCTCAGTACTTATTTAACCCACATTATTATCAGTAAGATAAGCGTTTATGACCTTTTGGTAGTTTAGAGATGAGGTTTATTAGACAACCAGAACAAAGTGAAAGTAGGATTCACACAGCTAGACAAGCAGTTAACCCTTTGTGACAGAACGGCTCAATATTTTTACAAAAGACCAATTGAAAAAAATATTTTTAGCCCAAAATGAGTTAGATGCGATCATAAAATAATTTGCCCCTGAAGGTGTACATAGCCTTTAAACCTTTATCACTCAGCTACTAAAGTTTACAGTTGGCACTAGGCAGTAAGCATTTTTGAATCCACCTAAGAGCTCATGCACACAGCCGTTGCCCCGCGTGGCCGTATTGCGGCTTGCATACGGCGGGTCCACAATACACAGGGCTCCGGCATTGTGCACCCCGCATCACGGATGCGGACCAATTCACTTGAATGGGTCCGCAAAACTGTATTTGGTGCGGAAGCACAGATCAGAACCCCACGGAAGCATTACAGAGTACTTCTGTGGTGTTTCTGTCCGTGCCTCCGCACCGTAAAAAAGTAGTGCATGCTCTACTTTTTTGCGGTGCGGACGGTCGGATGCGGATCCCATTCAAGTGAATGAGTCCGCCGTCCGCATGCAGCTGCCCCATGGTCGGTGCCCGTAAATTGCGGACCGCAATTTGCCCGGCCAGTTCGGTCGTGTGCATGAGCCCTAAGGCAGATTTCTCCCTCAGGCTGCAAGAAAGTGAAGTGTGATCCACAGTGCAGATGGTCTGATGAGACCAAGATAAACTTATTTGGTTCAGATGGTGTCAAGTGTGTGTGGCGGCAACCAGGTGAGGAGCACAAAGACAAGCGTGTCCTGCCTACAGTCAAGCATGGTGGCGGGAGTATCATGGTTTAGGGCTTCATAAGTGCTGCCGAGTGTGGGGAGCTACAGTTCATTGAGGGAACCATGAATGCCAACATGCACTGTAACACTGTAAAGGTGCTGGACTGGCCAAGTAGGTCTCCATACCTAAACCCTATGAAGCATCTGTCAGGCATCCTCAAATGGAAGGTGGATGAGTGCAAGGTCCCTAACTTCCATCAGCTTTGTGATATTGTCATGGAGGAGTGGAAGAGGATTCCAGTGGCAACCTGTGAAGGTCTAGTGAACTCCATGCCTAAGAGTTAAGTCAGTGCCGGGAAATAATGGTGGCCGCACAAAATATTGACACTTTGGGCACAATTTGGCAATTTTCACTTAGGGGCGTACTCACTTTTGTAGCCAGCGGTTTAGACATTGGAGGTATTTTGAGGGCACACCAAATTTACACTGTTATACAAGCTGTATCCTGACTACTTTACATTGTATCAAAGTGTCAAATCTTTAGTGTTATCCCATGAAAAGATAAAATATTAACAAAAATAATAAGTGTACTCACCACTTTGCACGTGCACCAAATATATTACTGTGTGCCATTTCATAAATTTGGCGCAAGCTCACAAAACAAAGAAACCACCACAAATAATACATCCCCCCCCCCAGAGTCCCTTACCATGAACAGGTGTGAATCCTAGATGAAACATATATACCATATACTACCTTTCCGGTCACTGATTTACTATATACATCTTAGGCTACATGCACACGACCGTTGTTTTGGTCTGCATCCGAGCCACTGTTTTTGAGGCTTGGATGCGGACCCAGTCACTTCAATAGGGCCGCAAAAGATGCTCCGTTGCTCCGTTCCGTGGTTCGCAAAAAAATATAACCTGTCCTATTCTTGTCCATTTGCGGACAAGAATAGGCAGTAATATTAATGGCTGTCCGTGCCGTTCCGCAAATTTCGGGGGACGCACGCGGACACCATCCGTGTTTTGCGGACTGTAAAACACAACGGTCGTGTGCATGTAGCCTTATGGAGATGTCTGGAACACCTACACAATAAATACAAGGTATAATTATATACTACATGTGAATATGCTAAATATATATATTCTGTTCCCTTGGTAAACATCTAGAAGATTAACAAGAAAATCTTCTGCAAAAGATGTACAATGGATCAGCGAGTCCTGCAGGAAGACAGACACACGGGTCTGTAAGAGATCCTAATTTGTATTCTCCGGAAATAAATGTTCACTTGCCGCCCAAACCTGCTGCACAACTTTCCTGAAGCGGGGAGAACACAAAGTGCCAATGTGCGCGGCATCAACAACCCGATTCCTGAATGTCAGGCTTTGCAGTAATTATCACACCAAAGCAATGACCATGATAGCTCTAATATTTGCATTCTTCAAATTCTTACCTGTATAATAGACACTAGGAGTTCAAGACCTGAGGCCGAAACTTCAATGAGTACAGGTTGTGATAAGAGCCTTATCTCTAGCAGCAATGAACTTTGCTTCCTACCAGTCTCAGTATTAATCCATGCAAATAGCAGGCTCCAGTAAGTATTGTTCTCTTATAACGAGCCTACATTACCTGAAACGCGGTAGGATCATAGCTCAGTGTCTCTACCAATCCCCTACCTAGATGACCCCAGAGCCAACCATCTCTATGTATTTTCAAGGCCTGGAACCTTGCAAATCCAACATTTGCCTCACAGTCATCTACAAGATGCCTTACAGCGACCCAGCCTGTATGCCATGGATGTCAGTTCCAGGATATGGTATAGTAGCCTATACTATCACACTAGCGTTTTTTGCGGATCCGTCATGGATCTGCATAAACGCTTACAGATCCGGTTGTATTAGGTCTTCTATAGCCATGATGGATCAGTCTTAAACTCCATTGAACGTCAATGGGAGACGGATCCGTTTTCTATTGTGCCAGATTGTGTCAGACAGCAAAACGCTGCAGGCATCCAGAGCAGAATGGAGACGGATCGGAGGTAAACCTATGCATTCGGAACGGATCTTTTTCCATTTAGAATGCATTAGGGCAAAACTGATCCATTTTGGACATCTTGTGAGAGCCCTGAATGGATCTCACAAATGGAAAGCCAAAACGCTAGTGTAAAATGGATTCCTATATTAATGACCTATCCTCAGGATAGGTCGTCAATATCTGATCGGTGGGGGTCCAACATAGGGCTCTTCAGCTGTTTGAAGAGGCCACGGCGCTCCGGTGTGCACTGCAGCCTCCTTACAACTTACCAAGCGCACTACTGTACATGGCATAGTCGCTGAGCTTGGTATTGCCACAGGCCTATTCACTTCAATGGGACTGAGTTGCAACTAGGCCAGGGATGCTCAACCTGTGGCCCTCCAGCTGTTGTAAAACTACAACTCCCAACATGCCCTGCTGTAGGCTGTCTGTGCATGCTTGGAGGTGTAGTTTTGCAACAGCTGGAGGGCCGCAGGTTGGGCATAAACGTGACATTACTGGGGGTGCCAGGAATCAGACCTCTACCAATCATACATTGATCCTGAGTGAGAATAGGTCAATATAGGAATACTGGTAAACCCAATTAAGGGGTTGTCTTGGCTAATATTTCTCTCTGGCAAACTACAGGGAGGCTGGTAACATACATTAAAAATTCACCTTCCCGAGCCCCCTTTGATCCAGTGCTGCCGCTCTGTCCTCTCCACTAGGGTGCAGCTGTGATGTAATGTTTTGGATGACACTATGACGTCCTGTATACTGCTGCCGCCAATCACTGGCCTCAGCAATGGACGGCACAAAACCACTGAGGCCAGTGATTGGCTGCAGCGGTAGCACTGGATCACAGGGGCTTGGGAAGTTGAGTGTAAAGGAGTCCGTCAGCAGGAAATTCCGCGTTAAACCAGTCCCAAATAATGCTACCTACACAATACACGTGGCCACATACAACAGCCAGCATTTTGCAACCATTGGATTATACCTACGTGTAAAGACTGCAATTTTTTTTAAAAGCCTATGTAAGGCAGTTTATTTAATTCCCACGTATTAATGCAAGTTCTCACAGTGGTAACCTGTACGTCACAAAACAAGGTGGCACGTTGAAAGCACAGTGTTCTAGAACAGACCCCCACAATTACAGGTCATGCTGGGGAATAAGAAAGAAGAGGCACTCGCCTTCCACATAATAAACCTCTGTGCAGAACCCTCCTCCTCAGTTCTGACAAGGCCAGGCTTTTTGGGAAGGAGCGGGATCCCAGCTGAGAGCCGTGCACTTTGTATATGCGTCTTTATTCCCGACGTCTGTGCTTCACTAACCACATACAGTACGGCACAAAGCGCCCAACCACCTACAGCGTGGCGCTAAACTTACACGGGAAATGTAGATTTAAAGCATTCCTGAGGAGGGAAAGAAGGCAGCTAAATTGTTCTCCCGAATACCAGCAATTCTCTAGGTGTTAGGCTGTGCTCTGCAGCTAGCGAAGCGCCCAGCCCTGTTTAACTCTTCCTATGCCACCCCATATCATATAAAATACTATTCTAGAAGGATGTGCAGAATCGTGCAATTTAGTTAAAATTATGCCGTCATAGAAAAGTATGTGTATGACCACCTCTGTGGCATGGAGTGTACTGTACAGAGAGCGCCCAAACACTGCCCGGGATAATCATCTTGGGGTCCATTCACTTGTACACACCCGTTCCGCACCCAATCCCCAAAATTGCAGACCTATTTGTTTCAATGGTACACAGTGTATTGTCCGCATCCGTAGTTCTGTTCCGCGACCTGCAAAAAAGATAGCGCATGTCCTAATCTTGTCCACAGCCACGAATAGGCATTTCTATCATCGCGCTGGCCACGTGCGGACTGCAAAACAATTGCAGATGTGGGTTTGTGACCACGGGGTAAAAGAGATCATAACTACACAGTTGGCATAAAGTGGCATAAAGAGTTCTGCCTGCATGGCATTCTCACCAGGGTTGTGGAGTCTAAGGCCTCATGCACACAGCCGTTTTGGTGGCTCAGATGCGGACCCATTCACTTCAATGGGGCTGCAAAAGATGCGGACAGCGCTCCGTGTGCTGTCCGCATCCGTTGCTCGGTTCCGTAGTCCCCCCAAAAAAATATAACATGTCCTATTCTTGTCCGCACTTTGCGGACAAGAATAGGCAGTTATATTAAAGGCTGTCCGTGCCATTCCGCAAATAGCGGAACGCACACGGACGCCATCCGCGATTTGCGAAACGCAAAGCACACAACGGTCGTGTGCATGTAGCCTAAGCCAAAGTTCTGACTCCGACTCCTGCACTTTATCCCGCTCCAGTTCAGATTCCTTCATAGATGACCAAGAATCTAGTAATAAGTTTCTTACTATTAGGTAGGTAGTCAGGCTACTCAGATGGTACTTAAACTATATCTATTGGAATATATTTTCTGAAATTCCTGAAATGTTCTAAATTCCTGTAAGTAAATATGCAATGCACCTAAAAGGGTTGTCTCACTTCAGCAAACAGCATTTATCATGTAGAGGAAGTTAATACAAGGCACTTACTAATGTATTGTGATTGTCCATATTGCCTCCTTTGCTGGCTGGATTCATTTTTCCACTTCTCGTTTCCATGGTTATGACCACCCTGCAATCCATCAGTGGTGGTCGTTCTTGTACACTATAGGAAAAAGTCAGCCTCTCTGATGGCCAGGACCATGGGAGCACTTTTTCCTATAGTGTGCAAGCACGACCACCACTGCTGGATTGCAGGGTGGTCTGAACCATGGAAACGAGCAGTGCATAATGTGATGGAAAAATTAATCCAGCCAGCAAAGGAAGCAATAGGGACAATCACAATACATTAGTGAGTGGCTTGTATTAACTTCCTCTACATAATAAATGCCACTTACTGAAGTGAGACAACCCCTTTAATAACTGGAAAACACTGCTATATCCCTAATTTAAGAACTCCATGAATTTGTCCTCTGAAAGAGTTAGAAAAGCTATGTATGTATGTCCTGGAAATGCAGATAATCTAAGCTCACAGTAGCTCTGGGAGACAGAGGATCAGACTACCGGAGCTCACCTTATCCGGCATCGCCGTCAAAATCATGTACCGCCAGATCGGCGCAGACTAGAATGGGATCCAACCAGTTTCCAGCATAAACGCTATATGAAGAGGTTTCAGTCCAGCCGACAGCCTGGCCGCCTCATCATGAATTAGGCGTATACTCTGGAAGTCCGCATGCTTGGGGTTAAAAACTACTGCACTCACCAGTTTCCAGACATGAATGTGAATTTGCTCAGCCCCAACAAGCCCCCGCCACTCCCCAGCGCGCAACTACATTTTGTCGTAGTTTTGTGGGAGTTTTTTTTCCATAAATGACCCTCAATATTTAAGCTGGAGTCGGTACATTTTTTTCCTGACTCAGAAACCCAGGTGGCAAATCTCCAGAGGTAATAGTATCCAGGGTGCCACCACACGGCACTTTATTACAGCAATGTTCTCCTCTAGGATATCCATTCAATACCGCATCTGATGGAACTTTCTGGCAGATTCTAACCCCCCCATATGCCTTCTGCGAGTGGTGCATCACAGCTCCCGTCTGATCCCATTGCCCCTACACATGTATGAAGAGGGCAGACAGTAACACCCCAGGACGGGTTAGGTTCCTCATTTATTATACATTTCTATAAAGTAAGGACATACAGTTGAGAACTTTACAGGGAGGGGTCGATCGTGGTCCTGGTGAAGCTCTGACTCTAATTCCCCTGTTTACGACACTGACCGTAGTAAAAGGGCATTCACACGCTGCAGATTTTGTTGCAGAAAATTTCTGCGACTGAAAATCAGTCCCATTCATCTGAATGAGTTATTTTGGTGTCAATCACATAGATTCCTGCAAAGTCTCCTTCAGATGAATGGAGCGAATTTCTAGTCACAGAAACGTTCTGCAACAAAGTCTTGCGCGTGGGAGAGCGTCCTAAGGCTTTTCATGAGGAAAAACTGTGCCCAATACCGCACCAATGAACTGAGCGAGATTAGAAAAACCTTGTGGACACTTGGCTTTTCTTTCCGCGTGGAAAATGATATGATTTAGAAATCCGTAGCAGGTGAACTGTTTCTGTGCAATATAAAGGGCGAGATCCACAAGCGACACGTGTGGATTTGGGGTGGAAATGCACTGAATGTCTTGACGTGTGAGAGAAAACCACAGACAACTGCCCACAATAAGAAGCTGCTCTGATCCCAGCCCATGAGCCAGTCTATGTACAGGGTGCAGTGGCGGCACATGCAATGGACGGGATCCCAATTCTTGTGCTGCATCTGTGAGAGACAGACGTGTCACCGGCTATGTCCATGCTCCAAAACATAGAACATGTCCTATTCTTGACCGCAAATGCAGATGTCACACGGATGGTGTCCGCATTTAGCCAATTGCAAAATACATATGGTCTCAAATCGTGAATGGCTTCCCATGAAATGATATCAGCATGTTATAATATAGAGGGAGGCACAGCAATACAGGTGCCTCATTGTGTATACAGTTCTAATGGTAGGATACAGACACACACTAGTGATAGATATATACACCCCACAGGGGTAATACAGGGATATAGACACACACTAGTGATAGATATATACACCCCACAGGGGTAATACAGGGATATAGATACACACCAGTGATATATACAGGGATATAGACACACACTAGTGATAGATATATACACCCCACAGGGGTAATACAGGGATATAGATACACACCAGTGATACATATACATGGCTATAGATACACACCAGTGATATATATACACCCTATAGGGGTAATACAGGGATATAGAAACACACTAGTGAGTATATATCACTATTGTGTGTCCATATCCCTGTATAATGTATATGTATCACTAGTGTATGTCCATTTCCCTGTAGGGTGTGTGTATATATATTATCCTATATCACTGGTGAGTGTCTATATCTCTGTATTACCCCTGTAGGGTGTACATGTGTCTATATCCACCCCCCTTATAGGGGTAATACAGAGATAGACACTCACCAGTGAGAGAGATTGTATATGTATATATATATATATATATATATATATATATATATATATATATATATATACATACATACACATACATACACATACACACACACACACACACATACACACACCCTACAGGGTTAATACAGAGATATAGACACATGTACACCCTACACGGGTAATACAGGTATATAGACACATGTACACCCTACAGGGGTAATACAGGGATATGGACACATGTACACCCTACAGGGGTAATACAGAGATATAGACACATGTACACCCTACAGGGGTAATACAGAGATATAGACACATGTACACCCTACAGGGGTAATACAGGTATATAGACACATGTACACCCTACACGGGTAATACACGGACTCGCGCCTGTCAGAGGATACAGTCTTCCGCACTGTCTACACCACACATACTGTATCACACTGCGTCCTGACAGCTACCAACATACAGATAGTATAATGCCCTCATGAAAGTGCCATCGGTAACTGGGCAGTGCCAGGCTGATACCCACCTCAGGAAAGGAGCCCTTGGCATAGACCATGAGCAGAGACGTTTTCCCGCAGCCTCCATCTCCCACTATGACAATCTTGACCTCTTTCTGGCCCTTGCTCGGCTGCCGGATGCCATTGCTGACGGCCCCGTTGGGTTGTTGTGTCATACTGCTGGAGCTCAGTCCATGAGCCCGAACCTCACAAGCGTCCGCAAGCCGTCCGTGCTCCGGAGCCTCTCACTGCTGTCTGCAAGCGCCTGCAGAGGGATCGATACCGCCGCCCACCATTGGCTGGAAGTAGTGCCACGTGATACTCAGACACGCCCATCTGCTAATATTGAATGTACTTCACGGACATCTGTAAAACTTTAGATCCGGCGGGAAGGTGTGAACGGTGCCCTGTCGCAGCTTCTGTAGCGCAGTGCGGGCTGGAGGACAGGAGACTGTGCGTTTGCCATTATATGGGTCAATAAATCCTTCTTTTTCATCGTTCAGTTATTACAATAAAAATAAACTGGATGGAAAAGGTGGGCCTGGGTTCCCACATAGGAGCTAGCATTTCTCCTCATGTCATGTTGACATTATTTCTAGGTATTCTGTAAAAGCAGAAAAAGGGATGCAAATGAGCTTGTAGCAAGCGCTTGTATCCCTTCGACTCCATTCTTCCAGAATTCCAGAGGCGCTTGTATGGCGTATAAGTCTCCTCACACCGACTAAGGCTACTTTCACTTCTGCGTTTTTGCTGGACCCATCATGGATCAGCAAAACAACGCTTCCGTTAGGATGATACAACCGTCTGCATCCGTTATGAATGAATCCGGTTGTATTATCTTTAACATAGCCAAGACAGATCCAGCACTAAAACCATTGTAAGTCAATAGGGCATGGATCTGTTTTCTTTTGTCTTTGAGAAAACTGATCTAGCACCATTGACTTACACTGTTTCATGACGGATCCGTCTCGCTCTGTGTCTCATGACGCACTAAAAAAACACTGCTTGCAGCGTTTTTCTTTCCGCCATAGGAATGCAATCAAACATAGCGGAATACATTCTGGTGCACTCTATTCAGTTCCGTTTTGTCCCCATTGACAATGAATAGGAACAAAACTGAAGCGTTTTCCTCAAATATTAAGATCCTACGACGGATCTCAATACCGAAAAGGAAAAGCACAGTAGCCTAAGACACTTTCCACAAGAAGAGATAGTATCCCCAAAAAACTGACTTAGGCTTCTCACCCAGTTAAGCCAGTACTCTCTGCTCTACACTGATGAGAGGCAATCACCCCGAAACAGCTGTCTGCAGATGAGGTGCTGGCTTATTTAATATCCAAGTCATGTCTCAAGGCCTAGTTAAAGGGTCAAACTTTGACTTATAGGATAGCTGTCACAGTCCCTCCCGTGACAGAGGTGAAAAGATCGGATAGACTTGCTGCACGTGAGGCTATCTGACAGGTCTCTCTGTTTTCCTCTTTGTATGTTGTTGTTTGGCAGGATCTCACCTCTCCTCAGGTTCTGCTCGTTATCAGTGATGAGGCTCTATTTAGGTCTGCCTCACACTGCTGACCATGTGGTTGATATTTCCTCTTGAGTTGCTAGAGCTCGTTTGTCTTGGATCGCCTGCTTCTCCATACATCTCAAAGCTAAGTACTAGTTGCCTTTTCTGTTTGTTGTTCTCTGGTGTGTTTTGGTTCTAGGCCTCAGGGAGACACGGGTTTCTTCATCTAGGAAGGAACCAACTGTCCCAAATCCTGCTACCTATCCTAGGGCTCATCAGTTTTAGCAGGGCATAGGTATCCAGCGTATGAGAATTTCCACCATCAGGATCTGCTCATACTGGCAGGAGTTAGGGAAAGGCCTAGGGATTACTAGGAGGTCACCATCCCTCTTCCTTAGCTTTTGAGGTCTAGACTGTTGTCTATCTCCTTTTGTGTGTATCTGGTATTTTCCTCTTCCCCATTACCCCTGACATTATCAACTGCCCAAAAAACTGTTATCCTTTGTGTTTTTCAGTGCAGCTATGGATACTGTTTCTGCACTGGTTGATCGTATGCAGGGGCTGTCTTTGGAGGTAGCTGACCTCCGTACGGCCTTGCACAATTTCAGAGACCACAGGCTGTGGGTTGCGGAACCAAGCCTGCCCTGAACCTAAGGTCGCTCTCCCGGATAGGTTTTCCGGGGGAAGTGACAACTTTGTTCGGTTCAGGGAGTCGTGCAAATTGTATTTTAGACTACGTCCTAACTCATCCGGGGACGAGAGTCAAAGATTGGGGATTATTATTTCATTACTTAAAGGTGACGCTCAGTCTTGGGCTTTCTCCTTGCCAACTGGATCACAATCCCTCAGGTCAGTAGAGGAATTTTTCAGAGCTCTGAAACTTATCTACGATGACCCAGATCAGGTTTCCCTGCGTGGTTTGCGGCAGGTAGAGCTTTCTGCAGAGTCTCCCGGACCAGGTGATAAAAACTTTAGGGTTAAGAAAAGACTTAGCTTTTTCTGTGGTAAAGGAGAACATTTTGTTAACGTATGTCCTTATGTTAAACATCAAGGTAAAAAGAGAAAAAAATAATAATGTGTTCTTCTCACTCTTGGTAGTGTGGGTGGGGAATCTGAGAATGTACTTTTGTCATTTACCAGTAGTACCCGATTTCTCCTGCCTTTCAAGGTGGCGCTAGACTCCAAAACCGTGGAAATGGAAGTATTTATTGACAGTGGGGCAGGGGTTATCCTAGTGGATGGTCAGATTGTCCGTATGCATGGTTTGACAACAAGCGCATTAGACAAAAATATTTCTGTGTTTGCGATTGATTCCTCCCCTCTCTCTCAAAAGTGTCTGCCTCAAATGGTGCAGGACATTTGCCTAAAGGTGGGAGATTCTCATATCGAATCCATTTCGTGTTTTGTGCTGGAGGGTTTGCCTGCTCCTCTGGTGCTAGGTTTACCATGGTTAACCAAACATAACCCTACCATCGATTGGCAAGCGAGACAGATTCTCGATTGGAGTGATTACTGCCTTGATAACTGTCTCAGATTTTTCTGATGTTTTCTCTGAGGGTGGAGACCAGGAGTTGCCTCCTAATCGGGAGTATGATTGCCCCGTCAACCTTATTCCTGGAGCTAGATTGCCAAAGTCTCGGTTGTATAATCTTTCTGAACCCGAAAGAGTAGCCATGCGAGAGTATATCACTGAGAGTTTGGCTAAAGGTCATATTAGACCATCCAAATCACCAATGGCGGCTGGGTTCTTCTTTGTTTAAAAAAAAGGATGGAACTCTTAGGCCATGTTTGGACTTCCGTGAGCTTAATCACATCACTATCCATGATCCCTATCCCCTTCCTTTGATCCCAGATTTATTCAATCAGATTGTTGGCACAAAGGTGTTCTCTAAGTTGGATTTGAGGGGAGCATATAATCTGATAAGAGTCAAGGAAGGGAACGAAAGGAAAACGGTCTTTAATACTCCTGAGGGTCATTTTGAAAATCTTGTCATGCCTTTTGGTTCAACCAATGCTCCTGCTGTTTTTCAACACTTCATCAATGACATCTTTCATGATCTGGTGGGCAGGTTTGTAGTGGTTTATCTGGATGATATTTAAATTTTTTCACCTGATATGGAGACACATGAGGATCACGTGAGACAGGTTTTACAGATCCTAAGAGAGAATAAATTGTATGCCAAGATAGATAAGTGTGTGTTTGCGGTCCCAGAACTGCAATTCCTGGGGTACCTACTCTCATCTTCGGGTTTTCGTATCGATCCGGAAAAAATCTGTGCTGTGTTGGACTGGGACCAACTACTATTGTAAATTTATCCTGAATTACTCAACTGTTGTTAAACCTTTAACTGATATGACTAAGAAAGGTGTGGATTTCTCAGTCTGGTTTGAAGAAGCATTACATTTTTTAGCAATAAAGGAATGTTTTGCTTCTGATCCTATTCTGGTGCAACCTGATGTGTCATTAACATTCATTGTGGAAGTTGATGCATCAAAGGTAGGGATTGGAGCAGTCTTGTCGCAGGGTCGTTCTCCTAGCAAATGGCGCCCTTGTGCTTTTTTCTCTAAAAAACTCTCTTCTGCTGAAAGAAAAAACGGAATTAGTACTTACCGGTAATTCAGTTTCCATGAGATCATCACGACGGCATACAAGGAGATTGACCCCTGACCTCTGTAGGGGCAGGAACAGAGAAAGGATTAAATTCCCCCCTCCCACCACCAACACCAGTGTTTCCAAAATCATACAGAGTAAAAAAGGTGGTGAGTAAGAATAAGATTAGTGAAGGAAGATATTAACTCATACCTTCCGGGGGCCTCTCGAGAACACAGAACAAAAAATGGGAGGGAATAACGTGCCATCGTGATTATCTCATGGAAACTGAATTACCGGTAAGTACTAATTCCGGTTTTTCCATAGCATCATTACGATGGCATACAAGGAGATATACAAAATATATATCAAGGGGGGGCAACTGCCTGAATGACCTTATGTCTAAAAGACAGATCAGAAGCCCCGGAAAGGTCGAGTCTGCAATGTTTGACAAAAGTACAAAAGTATGGACGCTGGCCCATGTGGCAGCTTTACAAATGTCATCAAGGGAAGCTCCAGCCCTCTCGGCCTGAGAGGATGACATGGCTCTGGTTTAATGGGCCCTCAGGTTAACAGGACATGGGAGATTCTGAATCTCATAGCATAGAGATATAGCATTTTTGATCAATCTGGTCAGAGAGCATTTGGAAGTTTTCTGGCCTTTGTTTTTCCCCGCGAACAGGACTAAGAGATTGATGGACTTCCTGAAATTTTTGGTAGCCTCGATGGATGTAATACGGAGCGTCTAACATCTAAGGAGTGGAAGATTAACTCTTCGCTATTTGAGGGATTTTGACAGAAAGAAGGTAGGATGATCTCTTGGCTTCGATGGAAGTTGGATACAACTTTGGGGAGGAAACCTGGATCTAATCTGAGAATTATCCTGTGCTCTAAGATACGTAGCTAGGGTTCTCTGAGGGATAGCGCTTGTATTTCCCCTAGTCTACGGGCGGATGTTACCGCAATTAGGAAGACCGTCTTTAGTGATAAATGTTTAATTGAGCAGTTAGCTATAGACTCAAAGGGAGGTAGCATTAGTCCTGAGAGTACGATGTTGAGGTCCCAGGAGGGAACTTGTGACTTAATAGTTGGACGAAGTCTAGAGGCTGCTCTCATAAACCTTCTAATCCAGCGGTGGCCTGCGATATCTTGATTAAAAAAAACAGCCAAGAGAAGATACTTGGACTTTGAGGGTGGAAGGTCTCAATCCTAAGTCAAGCCCCTGCTGTAAAAAGTCCAGAATTTTCTGAATGTTAGGTTTTTTAAAATTTGAAGCAGCGTCCCCTGACCAGGAACAGAACTTCTTCCATATCTTTAAATAGATAGCTGTGGTCACATTCTTCCTAGAGGCTTTCAGTGTATTTATTACCTTGTCCGACAATCTATGTCTTTTCGGGAGCTGGGTCTCAGGATCCAGGCAAACAGTTTCAGCAATTGTGGATTGGGGTATAGGACTGGACCCTGATGCAGAAGGTCCTTCCTGATGGGAAGAGGCCAAGGTTCCCGGATGGAGAGTTTCTTGAGAGAAGAAAAACAGCCTCTTTTTGGCCAGAACGGGGCTATTAAGATTAGTGTGGTTCTGTGCTGATGTAACTTCTGGATTACCTTTAGAATCAATGGTAGTGGAGGGAAGGCGTAACAGTCTCCAATGCCATCTTGCGGCGAATGCATCCAAGGCCCATGGGTTGTCCCTGGGGTTTAGGGAGCAAAATACTTCCACCTTTGAGTTTGCCCTTGAGGCGAAGAGATCAACTTCGGGATTTCCCCATCTGTCCACCACCATCTGGAACACATCTTCGTTCAGGGACCATTCTGTCTGGTCTAGCCTATGGCGACTGAGGAAGTCTGCTTCTTGGTTTAATACACCCTTGAGGTGAACCGCTCGCCTTTTGCTCTAGCCAGGTGAAGATTTTGGATGATAGTGACTGAAGAGCTGCTGACCGTGTCCCACCCTGGTGTGAGAGATAAGCGATGGATGTGTTGTCTGAGAGGATCTTCACATGGTGACCCTGAAGAATCCTCTCCGTCACTTTTAGGGTCTCCCAGACCGCCATCAGCTCCCTGTAATTTGACGATTGTGACTTGATTGATTGGGTCCAGGTCCCCTGAAACAGATTGTCACCTACCTTCGCACCCCAGCCTGAAAGACTTGCATCTGTAACCATTTGAATGTAGGGAATCTTCTGCCACGGTGTCCCCTTGGAAAGGTTTGAGGAGAACTTCCACCAATCTAGGGACTTCTTTACTGGAGGTAGGATAGGCAACTTGCGGTCTAGCGAGGATTGTCGTTTGTCCCAGATCCCCAGAATCCAGTTTTGTAAGGGTCTGAAGTGATTCTGACTCCAGGATACTGCTGGAATGCATGAGGTTAATAGACCCAACAGGCTCATTGCTTCTCTTATTGAGCAGGTTCTCTTCCCCTGGAATGTTCTGATTTTCCGTTGCAGAGCTGAGATCTTGTCCTGGGGAAGAAAAGTAGCCTGGGCCTCGGAGTCTAGGATCATTCCTAGAAAGCGTATTCTTGTGGAAGGTGAAAGGACAGACTTGTTCCTGTTTACCATCTATCCCAGCCTGTCTAGTGTTGATAGAAGGGTGTCTAAGTCTAGTCTCATCTGACGTGGACTGTCGCTGATTAGAAGGAAGTCGTTTAGGTACGAAACTAGCGTCAGGCCTGCTTTCCTTAAGAACTACTAACTTTGGGACGTGATAGTATGCGTCTCGTAGATCTATCGTACACATCAGGACATTTGGGTTTAACAAAGGTATTGTCGACATCAGGGACTCCATCCTGAATTTCCAATACAAGATGAACTTGTTTAAGGGTTTCAAATGTATTATCATGCGGAACGACCCCTCCTTTTTCTTTACCAGAAAAAGGTTTGAGTAGAATCCCTTTCCTTGATGTAGTATGGGAACTTGAGAAATCACGTTCTTTTTTAGAAGGTCTTGAATTTCCTGCCATAGATTTGTCTGGAAGCGTGTTATTGAAAATCTATTTGGGTGTTTTGAAGACAGCTCTATCCTGTATCCTGAGCCTATGATCTCTCTTGTCCAAGCATTCTGGGAGATCAATTCCCAGGATGTCAGGAAGCCTCCTCCCCCCACTGCGGCGTCATTGTTTATCGTTTGGTTTAGAGTGGGAGGTAGGGAAACCTCTTCCTTTATCCCCTTTGGGGTAGCTCCAGCGCCCGGTCTTCCCTTTCCCCCTGTAAGATATGTTCTGATTTGAGGAGGAACAAAAGGGATTATGGTGTTTATAGGGCCAATCTTCAGGAAAACCCTTCTTTTTATCAGAGGCTTTTTCTAAGATTTTATCCAATACAGGCCCGAACATATACTTTTCCGAGAATGGTATGGAGCAGAGTTTCATCTTAGATGTTTTATCCCCTGACCAGCATTTCATCCAGAGCGCTCTTCTGGTGGCGTTGGAGAGGGCACCATCCCTAGCTGAGAAACGGACCGACTCAGCCGAGGCATCAGCTAGAAAAGCGGTGGCTGATTTGAGGAGGGGTAGGGAATTTAGGAACTCCTCCCTAGAGGTTTTATTTTTAATATGGTCCTCTAATTCATTAAGCCAGAGGAACATGGATCTGGCCACGGAGGTTGCTGCGATATTAGACTTGATGTTAAACATTACGGCCTCCCATGACTTCCTTAACCACCTCAGCCCCCCTAGCTTAAACACCCTTAATGACCAGACCACTTTTTACAATTCTGCACCACACTATTTTCACTGTTTATTGCTCGGTCATGCAACTTACTACCCAAATTAATTTTACCCCCTTTTCTTCTCACTAATAGAGCTTTTATTTGGTGGTATTTCATTGCTGCTGACATTTTTACTTTTTTTGTTATTAATCGAATTTAACATAATTTTTGCAAAAAAATGACATTTTTCACTTTCAGTTGTAAAATTTTTCAAAAAAAAAAACGACATCTATATATAATTTTTTCTCTAAATTTATTGTTCTACATGTCTTTGATAAAAAAATGTTTGGGTAAAAAAAAAATGGTTTGGGTAAAAGTTATAGCGTTTACAAACTATGGTACAAAAATGTGAATTTCCGCTTTTTGAAGCAGCTCTGACTTTCTGAGCACCTGTCATGTTTCCTGAGGTTCTACAATGCCCAGACAGTAGAAAAACCCCACAAATAACCCCATTTCGGAAAGTAGACACCCTAAGGTATTCGCTGATAGGCATAATGAGTTCATAGACCTTTTTATTTTTTGTAGCACGTTAGCGGAAAATGATGATTTTTTTTTTTCTTTTTTTTTCCTTACAAAGTCTCATATTGCACTAACTTGTGACAAAAAATAAAAACTTCCATGAACTCACTATGCCCATCATGAAATACCTTGGGATGTCTTCTTTCCAACATGGGGTCACTTGTGGGGTAGTTATACTGCTCTGGCAATTTAGGGGCCCAAATGCATGCAAAGTAGTTTGAAATCAAAATCTGTAAAAAATGGCCTGTGAGATCAGAAAGGTGCTCTTTGGAATGTGGGCCCATTTGCCCACCTAGGCTGCAAAAAAGTGTCACACATGTGGTATCGCCATACTCAGAAGAAGTAGGGCAATGTGTTTTGGGGTGTCATTTTACATATACCCATGCTGGGTGAGATAAATAACTTGGTCAAATGCCAACTTTGTATAAAAAAATGGGAAAAGTTGTCTTTTGCCGAGATATTTCTCTCACCCAGCATGGGTATATGTAAAATGACACCCCAAAACACATTGCCCAACTTTTCCTGAGTACGGCGATACCACATGTGTGACACTTTTTTGCAGCCTAGATGCGCAAAGGGGCCCAAATTCCTTTTAGGAGGGCATTTTTAGACATTTGGATCCCAGACTTCTTCTCACGCTTTCGGGCCCCTAAAATGCCAGGGCAGTATAAATACCCCACATGTGACCCCATTTTGGAAAGAAGACATGGTGAGGGGCATGGTGAGTTCATAGAATTATTATTTTTTGGCACAAGTTAGCGGAAATTTTTTATTTATTTTTTTTCTCACAAAGTCTCCCTTTCCGCTAACTTGGGACAAAAATTTCAATCTTTCATGGACTCAATATGCCCCTCACGAAATACCCTGGGGAGTCTTCTTTCCGAAATGGGGTCACATGTGGGGTATTTATACTGCCCTGGCCCTATACTGCCCCTAAAGCGTGAGAAGAAGTCTGGAATATAAATGTCTAAAAAATTTGGTTCATTTGGATTCCGTGAGGGGTATGGTGAGTTCATGTGAGATTTTATTTTTTGACACAAGTTAGTGGAATATGAGACTTTGTAAGAAAAAACAAAAAAAAAATCAATTTCCGCTAACTTGTGCCAAAAAAATGTCTAAATGGAGCCTTACAGGGGGGTGATCAATGATAGGGGAGTGATCAATGACAGATGGGTGTAAGGCTCCATTCAGACGTCCGTATGTGTTTTGCGGATCCGATCCATGGATGCGTGGATCCGTAAAACACATACGGACGTCTGAATGGAGCCTTACAGGGGGGTGATCAATGACAGTGGGGTAATCAGGGAGTGTATATGGGGTGATCACCCCTCTGTCATTGATCACCCCCCTGTAAGGCTCCATTCAGACGTCCGTATGTGTTTTGCGGATCCGATGATCCGTAAAACACATATGGACATCTGAATGGAGCCTAACAGGGGGGTGATCAATGACAGGGGGGTGATCAGGGAGTCTATATGGGGTGATCAAGGGTTAATAAGGGGTTAATAAGTGACGGGGGGGGGGTGTAGTGTAGTGTGGTGCTTGGTGCTACTTTACTGAGCTGCCTGTGTCCTCTGGTGGTCGATCCAAGCAAAAGGGACCACCAGAGGACGAATTCTCGCGCCTGCGCCGTTCACCTCTGTCTTCGGCACAGGCGCAGTGAGTGAATGATGCGCTCCTGGTGCCGGATTCCTCACTGCGCCTGCGCCGACTACATCACAGTGAGGAAGCCGGCATCAGGAGAGCGGCCTTCACTCACTGCGCCTGTGCCGAAGACAGAAGTGAACGGCGCAGGCGCGAGAATTCGTCCGATGGCTGAGATGGAGGCAGGCATTCAAGACGAGATGGGCGGGCTTGACGGACGAGCGGGGCGGCATACAGTGTGAGTAGACCGAGCCTCTAGGTGCTGAAAAGACGCCCCCATAGCACCTAGAGGCTCATTTGCATAGGAATAAAAGTTAGTTTTTTAATGAAACGGCTCCACACAAAGGTCTGAGAATTGCATGGTTATGGAGATCAGACACTAGCAGATCGCTAGTGTCTGAAAGCTAATTTGGTCAAAATGAGGTGGTAGAAATCCTTTAACTGGGAAGCATCTTCAAAGGGAAGGGATGTTTTCTTATTCACCTTTGGCACCTGGACATCGATCTTAGGGATCTCATTCAAAATTTTGGACTCCTTAGGATCGAATAACAATCGATTTGTGAAGGCTGTGGAGACTCCTAAACAATTTTCAGGGTCAGACCACTCCTCCAAAATCATGTCCCTAATATTCTCATTAATAGGGAACACACAGGTTTTCTTAACCTACAAGCCTCCAAACATTTCCTCTTGGATAGAATGGCTTTTCTTTACCCCTTCCACCCCCATAGTTGATCTAACAGCTTTTAGGAGATCCGACATGTCCTCCATGGAAAAATAAAACCTACGGTTACTGTCAGATGATCCTGCATCCGAGTCCCACTCCCCCTCTTCCTGCGATTTGACCGACGGAACGTCGTCTAACACAGCCTCAGAATTGGAGGATGAGGGGGATCTAAGCCTCTTCTTTTTGGGGTGGGGAGTGTCCACAGGATTGGAAGATAAATGAGATAAAAATGACCGTATCTCTTCTTGAATCATTGTCCTAAGTTTGTGTTTCAGAGAAGGAGATTAATCACGGACAATATTGGAAATGCAGGCTTTGCATAACTTCTTGGAGTAATTATCAGGAAGCCGGGCATTATAGGAAATGCACTTAAGGGATCTTTTGATTTTCTTTTGTGCTTCCTTGGAGACCTAAAAGAAAAAAGGTATCCATGAGGAATAGGTATGGGGGGGGGGGGGGGCCCATTATAGGCGCTAAAAAATACTGCCCATATAATCTCCCAGCAAGATAAGAGGGGGATCAAAGAGACTCCCTGCCCATCATAATCTAGGAACTTTTCCCACAAGGGGAACTCACGGATGGTGGCAGTAGCGGGTCCGACTCCTTCGGGGAGCGCGTCTCCGATCCAGACATTCTGAGGTCGAGCACTGTTGCTGGGTATATGGGTAACAACTCCAATGTTCAGCTGGGTGCACGGCTCTGACCAGACCCCGTTCAGCTTTTAGCCGGTGAGAACGCCGCATGCATGCCTGCCTGTATCACTTCCGTACGACGGAAGTGACGTCATGAGAAAGCGCCCGAAGCGCTGGGTGCGCAAACCCGGTTTGGCCTACCAGAGGCAATGCGGGAGACGTTGCCCCGGGAGCAGGCTCCAGATAGGACCAGACCCAGCAGGGGAGTACCATTAAAAGGTAACACATCGTACGGTAGAAGTTTCATCTCCCTGCATACAGGGAGACCTTTCTCTGCCCTGTCCTCTGTAGGAACAGGAAAACACTGGTGTTGGTGGTGGGAGGGGGGAATTTAATCCTTTCTCTGTTCCTGCCCCTACAGATGTCAGAGGTCAATCTCCTTGTATGCCGTCGTGATGATGCTATGGAAATTATGATGTAGGTAATATAGAGTTGCTGGCCATTAAATTGGCGTCATTGGTTGGAAGGAGCGATTCATCCCATTATGGTAAATACTGATCACAAGACTCTGGCTTACCTGGAGTTGGCAAAACGTCTGAACCCAAGGCAGGCCAGATGGTTGTTGTTTTTTACTAGATTTAATTTCATTGTCACTTATTGTCCTGGTATTAAAAAAGGTCAAACCGGATGCCTTGTCGCGTAACATTCTTGGGGGGGGGGTCACCTGCTCCGATATTGGCTGATGGGGTGGTTGTATCCGCCCTTTATCCTGAACTTGAGGCGGAGGCGTTGGAGGCCCAGGGAGAGGCACCTGATTCCTGTCCTCCAGGGAAGTTGTTTGTTCGGAACTACGACACAAGGTGTTTAAGGAACATCACGATTCTGTTCTTACGGGACATCCTGGGAGCAGATCCACTGTGGATCTCATTTCCCGGAGATTCTAGTGGCCAGGGTTACGTAAATGTGTTGAGGGCTATTTGGCAGCTTGTGAGACATGTGTGCGTGCTAAGGTGACTCATACTCGGCCTTCAGGATCTCTACTTCCCTTGTCTAGTCTATTCCATCCCGACCCTGGACTCATTTGTCCATGGACTTTATCACTGATTTGCCCAATTCCTCTGGGAAAACTGTGATTCTGGTAGTTGTTGACCGCTTCAGCAAGATGGCGCATTTTATACCATTATTAGGTTTACCTAATGCCAAAACTCTTGCTCAAGTGTTTGTCGAGAACATCGTAAAACTACACGGCATTCCCTCTGATGTGGTGTCTGATAGAGGGACTCAATTTGTTTGCAGATTCTGGAAGGCGTTCTGTACTCGTCTGGGAGTCCAATTGTCCTTCTCTTCTGCCTTTCATCCTCAGTCAAACGGACTGACTGAACGCACTAATCGGAATCTGGAGACTTACAGTATTTGAGATGTTTTATCTCTGAGAATCAAGAAGAGTGGTCTTCATTTTTGTCGTTGGCTGAGTTTGCCATAAATAACCGTAGACAGGAGTCTACTGATAAGGCGCCGTTTTTTGGTGCATATGGGTTCCATCCGCAGTTTGGCACATTTTCTGGTACTGAGACTTCTGGTATACCTGAAGAGGAAAGATTCTCCTCTTCGTTGTCATCTATTTGGCGGAAAATTCAAAACAACTTAAATAAAATGGGCAAACAGTATAAATGTATGGCTGACAAGAGAAGTATGAGTGGTCCGGACCTGAGAGTGGGTGATTCTGTGCGACTGTCCACAAAAAACATTAAGTTGAAGGTACCCTCTTGGAAGTTTATCGGGCCATACAAGATTTCTGCCATTATTAATCCAGTGGCTTTTCGTCTTGAACTTCCACAGGCAGGCTTTGAAAATTCATAATGTGTTTCACAAGTCATTGCTTAAAAGATATGTCAAACCTGCTGAACCATCCTCCCTGCCACACCCTCCTGTCATGGTGGATGGTAATCTTGAGTTTACATATTCTTTGTGGATCTCTTCAGTATCTCGTGCAATGGAAGAGTTACGGTCCAGAGGAAAGAATGTGAGTTCTGGCGACCGACGTGAATGCCAGTCGCCTTGTGAAGGCCTTTCACCGGGCACATCCTGATAAGGTCGATCCTGGGTATACGGAGGTCACCCGTAGAAGGGGGGGTACTGAGAAGATCGGAGGTGAGAAGATCGGATAGACTTGCTGCAGGTGAGGCTATCTGACAGGTCTCTTTGTTTTCCTCTTTGTATGTTGTCGTTTGGCAGGATCTCACCTCTCTCTCTCTCTCTCTCCTGCTTCTCCATATACCTCAAAGCTAAGTACTAGTTGCCTTTTCTGTTTGTTGTTCTCTGGTGTGTTTTGGTTCTAGGCCTCAGGGAGATGCAGGTTTCTTCATCTGGGAAGGAACCAGCTGTGCCAACTCCTGCTACCTATCCTAGGGCTCGTCAGTTTTAGCAGGGCATAGGTATCCGGCGTATGAGCATTTCCACCATCAGGATCTGCTCATACTAGCAGGAGTTAGGGAAATCTTCCTTAGCTTTTGAGGCCAAGACTGTTGTCTATTTCCTTTTGTGTATATCTGGTGTTTTCCCCTCCCCATTACCAGTGACAATAGCTGCCTTACATCTGGTGGAATTAGAGGCGGAGCTCACTAAGAGCTCAGCACTGTAAATGCAGTGCTTCATCTCCTCTTAAAGTTGGGGGGAAGTTTTTTTTATTTATTATTGCATTGTACTGATTTTGAGCTAAAAATCTTTTTTTTTATTGATCCTTATACTCTTTGTGTAGCCTTGAGTTTCTCTAGTAGCAGTATCTGAATTTTCTCTCTGTTCTGTCAGGCTGCTCAGCTGATGGTCTTTATCTCTGCTCTCTGACCTTATAAACACTCATTATAGCTCAATCCTTATCTTACTGATAAGAATGTGGCTTAAATACGTGTTTAGGACATTTTAGTAATTCATATATTAGGTTATTAGATGACCAGCACAAAGTGAAATTGAAGGAAGGATTCACACAGCTAGAAAAACAGTTCACCCTTTGTGACAAAAGGGTTCAATATTTTTAATAAAGATCAATTGAAAAAAATGAATTTTAGCCCAAAAATCACTAAAATACGATCATAATTTTTTTTTACACCAAAGGTGTACATAGCCTTTAACGAGCATCCAACTGCTGGGAAGGAACGCTTTCTTTCTGACAATCAGCTTCTCCTTGCCCAGTGTAAATACACCTTAAGTTCTCTATCAGTATGTCTTTGGAGTGTAAGAGGAAACCCACGCACGCACAAGGAGAACATACAAACTCCATGCAGATGTTTTCCTTGGTTGGATTCAAACCAAGGACCCCAGCACAGCAAGACACCAGTGCTAACAACTGAGCCCCCTGCCTGCTTAGATGTGACCATACATCATGGAATCAGAAAGCTGCAACATATCAATAACTGTTAAGTCATACAGTGGAATAATAGGCTCTCACTGTAAAAAAAACAAAAACATTATTACACTGCCACAGAAAAAAGGTCTACAGAGCGGAAACCCCTTATTTTTTTTGCTCTGTTGAGTAGATGGTGCCCTATCTGTCAAATCTGCATGCAGGACTTTTTTCTCCACTGAAAAAAAGTGGACTCATTAAAATAAACCAAACAGGGCAGCATGGTGGCTCAGTAGTTAGCACTGTTGCCTTGCAGCGCTGGGGTCCTAGGTTCGAATCCGACCAAGGGCAACATCTGCATGGAGTATGTGTGGGTTTCCTCCGGGTACTCCAGTTTCCTCCCACACTCCAAAGACATACTGATAGGGACCTTAGATTGTGAGCCCCATTGGGGACAGTAGGATACTAATGTCTGTAAAGCGCTGTGGAATATAGTAGCGCTATATAAAATGCATAAAATAAATAATAAAAAAAATAAAACAGACCCCATCATTGTGAATGGGATTTATTTGGCTCCATTGCTGTCAGTTATGTGCTGAACCACAGATAAGAGGATGGTGCTTCAAACAGCAATGTAGTTCCCATAATTGCTCTATTCCTGAGACTCAACTGCTGCACCGATAATGTCATGTGTTATGCAAACATGCCATCCAAGAAGAATGCGTGGCACACACCATACTGTAAATTCTTAACTTTATTTCTTTAGCAGATACTTTGTATGTGGACAAATCAGGTGACGGACGTTTCATGCACACCTGCTTTTGCCTACACAATTACTTAATTCCCTTATCCAATTTATAGCTACATATATGAGGATACAATATGCCTGAGTTCCTATTATAATCTTAGTTTCCTTTCGTAAAACTTCTCTGTGCTTATCCCCCCTGTTCCTGATAGAATTCTCACTAAACCGAGTCTGGCATCCCCCCTCTTACTAAAGTCAGAAATAAAGCATTCTGGCTTTAGTTCCACAAAATCTTTGATTTATGTCCTCCATGTATCACTATATACAAGAAGATGTATAACCGATATAACATACAGGAATTGCTCAGGTAATACCAGCATGCTCCATATCACTAAATACATGAAGCTGTATAACTTATACCAGCTGTACATATATTATTATATACAGAAGATGCCCAGGTTATACCCGCATGGTCCATATCACTATATACAAGAAGATGTATAACTTCTACCAGCTGTACATATATAATTATATACAGGAGATGCCTGGAATAGCGATTCCTGGTTGGCTGTCCTAAGAACGAAGATGAAGTTGAAATTTGTGGTGCCGTCACAATAGTGTGGTGGTAAAGACTGCTGCTGATTACAAGAAGTCCTAAGGAATTAAGGTGTTGAAGAACAGACTTTATGATATTCTTCAAAAGCACAATGATTGAAGCAACTCAGCTTTTAGCTTTTTGTGGATCTAAAGGCCTGTTCACACGGGTCCACTGACCAGGCAATTATTGGGCCTAAAAATTGTCCCATGTAAAGTTACTTTAAATAAGAACAAAAAGGATATTATGTTAAAAAGACTGAGTGAATGTGAATAGCGCAGAGATGACTCATATTATCACAGGAGGGCTACTACGGGAATTTGTCAGACACTAATGCAAACATCTCACCGGGAAAAAGTGACAATGAGATTTGGGTTACAGCATGTGAACATGTATGATTCATACCTACTGTATTTACACTGTGTGCTGTACTTTCTGGGCTCAACCCAGTGGTGTAGTAAGTATCATGGGGCCTGAATAAAAATACAATAAAGCCCCACTCCCCCATGACAAACATCAATAATTCCCAGAAATAGAAAGGTTATAATTATTATGGTCTTCTCTCTCTCTCTCCCTTGTACTTGCCAGAAAAGACCAGGTCGAGGAATGTACACCTCTGCTCTTTATGTAATGTTCTCATTCACTGACAGCTAACAGATATCTTGAAAATAGTGAGAATTTGAAATACTGTGGACTAGAATTAATGGTTCCGCATACAGTCCGCAAAAAAAATGGAGCAGACACGGAAAGAAAATACGTTCATGTGCATGAGCCCTTACAGCTAGGCCCTGGGCACCCCAGTCCAACGCTGACTCCAGGGTCACTCCTACTGATTCCTATTCAACTTACTTTTCTTGAATTCCTTGTCCTACCAAAAGCCTGAATAGAAAGCAAATTTTGGGAAAAGGTACATCTTCGGCTACATGCACACAACCGTATGTGTTTTGACGTTCCGTATGGCATCCGTTTTTATAACAATGCCTTTGCTTGTCCGCAAAACGTAAATGTGGCCTAATTAGGAAGAGATTCTTATAACAACAAATAGAAAGTCGCTATTATGCTGACCATACACAATTAGGTCCGTCATTGAGATTACCACTACTTGCTGGTCCGCATCTGTACATGCTATTTGTTTCCAGTGCGTCCTGTTAATTACTGGTATCTGCATGTGGACCCCACTGGCAGAGCGCATCGTGTACGGGCAGCTTTACTGGTATCACAAACTTTGCCTCCTTTTAAGGCCTCTTGCACACAAATGTTTTTTATTTCTGTTTCCGGTTTTTGTGTTCCGTATACGGAACAATTCATTTCAATGGATCCGGAAAAAAAAAAATGGAAGGTACTCCGTATGCCTTCCGTTTCCGCTCTATTTAGATCCGCCACACACTGCTGACCATGCAGTTGATAGTTTCTGCTTGGAGTTGCTAGTGCTGGGTTGTCTTGGATCTCCTGCTTCTCCATACATCTCTAAGCTAAGTACTTGTTGCCTTCGCTGTTTCCTATTATCTGGTGTGTGTTGTTTCTAGGTCTCAGGGAGACGCAGGTTCCTTCCATCTGTTGCATCCCTTGCTACCTATCCTAGGGCTCGTCAGTTTTAGCAGGGTTTTAGGTATCTTGTGTATGAGTAGTTCCACCATCAGGATCTGCTCATACTGGCAGGAGTTAGGCCTCATGCACACAACCGTGCCGTTTTTTGCGGTCTGCAAACTGCGGATCTGTAAAAAATGGAAGCCGTGTGCCTTCCGCAATGAACAGAACGGGCGGCCCATTGTAGAAATGCCTATTCTTGTCCGCAAAACGGACAAGAATAGGACATGCTATATTTTTTTTTGCAGACAGCTGTCCTCATCTTTTGCGGCTCTATTGCAGTGAATGGGTCCGTAACTGAGCCACAAAAAATGCGGCTCGGGTGCGGACCACAAAAACTGTTGTGCGCATGAGGCCTTAGGGAAAGGCCTAGGGATTAACTTTTGAGGCCCAGATTGTTGTCTATTCGTTGTGGTGTGTGGTGTCTTCCCTTCCCCTTAACCTGTGACAGTAAAGCACCCTTTTGACCCAATTTGCTTCAATGTAAATTGCCGTTTAGGTTCTAAATATTATATTGGATTATAGTATTCATTATACTTTTCATTTTACACTGTACAATTCACATAGTAATAATAGAATTGAAATTGTCAGAATTTGCAGATACATTTTCCGTTCAATAGTCATGGTTATTAATAGTCAGTAGCTGAAAACGGCATGCAGTGATTCATATGCTGTAGGCTACATGCACATGACAGTTGTGCGCTTTGCGGTCCGCAAACTGCGGATCCGCAAAACACGGATGGCATCCGTGTGCATTCTACAATTTGTGGAACGGCACGGACAGCCATTAATATAACTGCCTATTCTTGTCTGTAAAACGGACAAGAATAGGACAGGTCATTTTTTTGTACGGAGCAACGGATGCGGACAGCAAACGGAGTGCTGTCCGCATCTTTTGCGGCCGCATTAAGGTGAATGGGTCCGCATACAAGCCGCACAAACTGCGGCTCGGATGTGGACCAAAACAACGTTGGTGTGCATGAGGCCGTAGACTCTGTACAAAGTACATTTTTTGTTTGTTTTCTGAGGTCACCTTTTAAATATGTGAAGTGCAATGTCTCCTGAAAAGGGCCGTTCCATAATTATTCACTTCTGATAAAATGCTTTATCACAGGTGATTCACAGTGTATATTGACAGACACTTTCACTAGCTAATGAATAAATGTACTGACGGATAAACTGCTATGTCAAACACCTTGACCTTTTCGGAATTGTAGTGGCATTTTCTGCAGTTTTATTTTGTGATAAAAGCACCAGCTGCAGGTCTATGGGAAGTATAAAATGCAGGACACCAAGGGCCACATTTATTAGGACTGGCGTTTTACACAGGCCCTGTCATAAATTGGGCTCATTCTCTGGCAGTCCATGCGGATGACTCATGGATGATGCATGGCCACACATGTAGAACACCTGATCAAAGAAAAAAACGTTTTTTTATATTTTTTTATGTTGACTAAATAGATCAAACAAGCTAAATGTAAGCGAGATGTTACGCGTAGTGGTGGTGTGCCACGTGGGTTTTTGGCTGTCCGCATCCATTCCTGCCCATAGAGAATGAATGGGTCCGCAACCGTTCCGCAATTTTTCCCATCTGTTTAATGTATACAAAAAACATATACGTTAAATGGATGCCTCAAACTGATGCCATACAGTGGCATCCGTTCACCACAGAGTTCCATTGTTTAAAAAAAAATAACTTGAAAAAAAGAAGTTCAGCTCAGTTCAGGTGCAAATACGTGGCTTTTTTTATTCCAGCGGTTATCAACAGACAGGTGTTTGTCATGAAGAAGGACCCTTATGCTATAGAGGTCTGAAACGCGTCACTGTTTACACCTTGTTGCATGGAAATTTGATAACCGCTGGAATAAAAAAGCCACGTATTTGCACCTAAACTGAGCTGGACTTCTCTTTCTTTTCAAGTTATTTCATTCATCCCCGCGTCCAGGTGCGGTGTCCGTGCCCGGAGGGTGTTGTGGAGCAGGTGAGAGCTGCCTTACGCCTAATTATTTTAAAAAAATACTTTTTATTATTTAAAAATTTTTTTTTACTCTTGCAAGATACAAGAACGTGGTGTGCTGAGATTTTGTATCCTCTTTTTTTTCTAATATGTCGAACAGAGGCATAAAACTTGATGTGAACCCAGCTTAAGAAGTGTCAGGTCACTTACCGTACACAGGTCAGTATTTTGTCAGCACTTTGTATTAGTATTTGTAATCCAAAACAAGGAGTGGTTTCAGGACATGGAAGAGGTGCAAATTAGAGCCATAACATAGAGCCATAATAGGACCTTTGATGACCACGTGGTGAGCGCAGTGACATCAGCGCAGGTCCTGCTGAATGAAGATAGAAAATTACGTTATCAAAGGTTATTTTGCAGGTCCTGAAAGAAGAAGAAAGGAGATGATGCCGGCTGCGCGAACAAAAGGATGAGGTGAGTTAATTTTTATTTCTTTTTTTAACCCCCTCAAGCCACATTTTACTAAGCATTCTGTATTAAGAACACTATTATTTTTCTTTAGAACCATGTTATAAGGGAAAATAATAAAATGAATAGAACCACTAACCCAAACCCGAACTTTAGTGAAGAAGTCTGGGTTCGGGTCTGGGTACCACATAAAGTTTTTTTCTCACTCACGTGCAAAAAGCATTGCTCTCGCGCGGAAAAAACTGAACATCGGAATACAATCGCAGTCAAAACTGACTGCAATTACGTGCCTACTCTTGCAGGTTTCCCGCAATGCACACGCGACGCATCCGGAGCAAATCCGGGACGCCCGTGTGAAAATTTTGATCAGCTGAAAAACAGCCTGTTTCAGTTTAATCATTATTTTAAATTAATTGAATGCTCAAAAAATGTTTTGTCTCCCTCTCATTTCTTCTTGTTGCATGTTGAAGCTCTACTTGGAATCTTGTTAAGATCCAACAATGTAAAATAGGATTTTTTGCCATTTTTTAAGTGGTCTTAAGTGGTCTTTAAGTGGACTTTTGAACAGGACTGTATTACCTTTGTCTACATGATAAATGGCGTTTGCTGAAGTGACACAACCCCTTTAATTACCGGTATGTCTTCCACACATTTGTTACAATAGAATTCCATTCATCACACTATTATATACTTGTGCATGCAATATGGGATATTGTAAACTACTTTTTATCTTTCTTAGGGCTCATTCACACAACTGTATGGCTGTCGTGTCTGTGTTGCAGACCGCAAACAGCGGGTACTCAATGCACAGGCACTGGCCATGTGAACTGCATGCTGCGGATGCAGACCCATTGACTTGAATAAGTCTAAGATCAATAAAATATGGCAAAGGATAGGACATGTCCTAACTTTTGCGTAGTGGAGGCACGGATCGGGAGCACACAGAAACACTCGGAAAACACTTCCGTGGGATTTCGAGTCTGTGCCTCTGCATCATAAAAGATATGACATGTCCAATCTTTTGCCATATTTTGCGGATTGCAAATCAAATTAATCGATTCAAGTCAATGGGTTCGCACCGCAGGATGGAGTTCACACTGCCGGTACCCGTGCATTGAGGACCGCATGGTGACCACATGTTTGTGTGAATGAGCCCTTACCCTTTTATCATCTAATTGTTTTTTTTCCCCCATTATAAACTTTTCTGACATGGCAACCAGATCTAGTCCCTTTAACCCCTTAAGGACCAGGCTCATTTTCACCTTCAGGACCAGGCCATTTTTTGCAAATCTGACCAGTGTCACTTTATGTGGTGATAACTTTAAAACACTTTGACTTATCCAGGCCATTCTGAGATTGTTTTTTCGGCACATATTGTACTTCATGACACTGGTAAAATGGAGTAAAAAAAAAATCATTTTTATTTATAAAAAAATACCAAATTTACCAAAAACTTCCAAAGTTTAGCAAATTTCCAAGTTTCAATATCTCTACTTCTATAATACATAATAATACCTACAAAAATAGTTATTACTTTACATTCCCCATGTGTCTACTTCATGTTTGGATCATTTTGGGAATGACATTTTATTTTGTGGGGATGTTACAAGGCTTAGAAGTTTAGAAGCAAATCTAGAAATATTTAAGAAATTTTCAAAAACCCACTTTTTAAGGACCAGTTCAGGTCTGAAGTCACTTTGTGAGGCTTATATAATGGAAACCACCCAAAAATTCCATTTTTTGTGGGATGAGATGACGGTTTGATTGGCACTATTTTGGGGTGCATATGACTTTTTGATCACTTGCTATTACACTTTTTGTGACCTAAGATGACAAAAAATGGCTTTTTTTTACACCGTTTTTATTTTTTTACGGTGTTCACCTGAGGGGTTAGGTCATGTGATATTTTTATAGAGCCGATCGATACAGACGCGGCGATACCAAATATGTATACTTTTTTAAATTTATGTAAGTTTTACACAAAAATAAAATTTTTGAAACAAAAAAAAATCATGTTATAGTGTCTCCATAGTCTGAGACCCATAGTTTTTATTCAGTGCTAAATGTTTTTTAGCACCGATGTTTGTATAATACAGTACAGTACACTATGCCTGAGAAGGCGTCCTGTTGCCATGGGAACCTTCCCCGTCTGCCACAACTGAGCAGGCGGGGAAGGGGAGGGAGGGGAGCTCCCTCCCACTGTCACCCCATCCTGTCAGGGGGCTGCAAAGGCACAGCAGCCTCCCGATGGGAGAGGGAAGGAGCTCCCTGACTGTTATCCTTATGGAAAGGGTTAAACGGCTGACATCGCAGCACAGATGTCAGCCGTTTATACCAGAGTGTCAGGAATGTGCTGACACTCTGGTATATACCCACTGGGCACCAATGAATATACAAGAGGAGGCGGGCGGGGGATCGCGATCCTGCCTGCCGCACCACCCGTCTCCCACACCGCCCGCAACCCCCCTTCCCCCGCACCACCCGCCGCATATAAAATCATTCAGGAGTGCAGGGGGGGGGGGTGAAAAAATCTTTAGTTTGGGCATTTTAAAGTTTCTGATCCCAGCGGTCAGGGACTGCGGGGATCAGAAACTGCAGAAAGCGCTGCAAACTGCAGGTCTGAATTGACCTGCGGTTTGCAGCGATCGCCGATACGGGGGGGGGGGGGGGTCACAGGACCCCCCTTGGCATTGACCCTGGGTGCCTGGCTGTGTGTAACAGCCGGGCACTCAGCGCTGTCACCATGTCTGCAGACATGGTGACAGTTTAATGCCATGACGAGTATACTAGTCATGGAGAGCTAAGTAGCAGTGCTCCATGACAAGTATACTCGTCATAGGTCCTTAACGTGTTAATTACCTCTGATACCATAGCAAAACATATTTTCAAAAATTTTTCCATTAGTACAGGTATCAGCAACTTTCGGCACTCCACTACTACAATTCCCGGCATGCCACCATACTCGTCTGTCATTGTAACTCCCAAAGAAGTCAAAGGAAGATTCTGGGAGTTGTAGTTTCAGAACAGCGGGAGTGCCAGAGGTTGCTGATCCTTGCATTAATACTTCCACAAAAGAAGGACAGAAAAAAAAACTATGAGAACAAACAAATGCAATAACAACATTGACATATGTATTAGTAAGAATCTAAACTAAAGACATTACTCTAAGTTCCAGGTTTGAAAATTATTTAACTATGTGGTTTCCAGTAACAAAATTATTTGAAAACAGTTGTTAACTGTCTATGTCTGCCACTGCCCTGCTCTGCCCTGCGGACATGATACTCGTGCTACTCACCATGCTGCAGCCTTAACGCTTCTGCTTTATGCTCTTATCTCTGTCTCCTTAGGGCGCACATGCTCACCTCTGGTCTCTTAAATGGCTAATGCACATGTGCTTCCTGTCAGGCGCACAGGTCGCTGCTCCCTATGTGAATTGGAACCAGTGCTCAGTGAACTTCCCTTCAGCACTTCAAGAGTTAGGCCCCATTTACACGCCCGCAATTTCGTTCCGCATTTTGCGGAATGGAATTGCGGACCCATTCATTTCTATAGGCCCGCATGACCGGGTCTGCAATTCCGTTCCCGGAAAAAATAGAACATGTCCTATTCTTTTCCGCAATTGCGGACAAGAATAGGCATATTCTATTAGTGCCGGCGATGTGCGGTCCGGAAAAAAAATGCGGAACACACATTGCCGGTGTCCGTCCGCAAAACACACTACAGACCTGTGAATGGACCCTGAATCCTTTCCTCTTGCTCCGTGTCCAGCTGCCGATTAAGGTGCTTATCAGCCTTCCTATTTAAAGGGGTTGTCTGGGTTCGGAGCTGAACCTGGACAAACCTCTGTTTTCACCCAGACAGCCCCCCTGACTTGAGCATCGGAGCAGTTCCAAATCAAGCAGGACAAAGGCTCTTTTGTTTACAGTAACACACTGCCGGAAGAAGGCTTCCGCCCGGCAGTGTGTTCGGAGACGTCACCGGCTCTCATGGGTGGGCTTAAGCGCTGCCCTAGCCGTTTTACTGGCTAGAGCAGCGCTAAAGCCTGCCCATCAGTGTCGGTGATGTCACCAGGCTCCCTGAGCAGCTGAAAGAAGAGGCTACTCTACTGCAAGGGACCTGGTACGTCACAGAGTCTAAGAAAACAACACTTCCGGCGAATAATTTCCTATAAGAAAATGGGTCTTTAGAAACATGTGGAAAAGGTAGGACATGGATGTATGTTATGTGTATGTCTGTCTTGTACTAATGGAACAAAGTCCTCAATCCCAGACAACCCCATTTAACTGGGCTATAGACCCACCTCCTCACCTGAGTTTTGAGGCTTTCTAGTCTCTAGTAACCAGTGTCTCACTACCTGTGTGCCGTACATTGCCTGTCTATCGATTCTGCTCCTTGCCACCTGCCCCAACCTTGGAACTGCTACCTAGACTGGTGAAGTCCAGATCCCTGCACAGGGATTAAAGGTTAAATACCAGGGAACTGCCAGGACAACACCCTTAGGTTTAGCCCAAAGTCAGACTGGGTATTTAAGGTAACCTGCCCTGTCAGAGGGTGCCTGAGTTTTATATTCCCTGGTGACCAGCAAAGGTGGTTTTATACCAGCATGTACCTGGTCTGTGTTTTAATACTCTCAATTTTGTCTATGTTTTAGTTAACTAGGTCCATCTGCCTCATCTGCCTGCCCCTCTGTATCTTCACTATCAAACTGCCTGCCTGTTTATACTGTGTCCCTCACCATTTACAGTAGGCTTCAATTGTGCTGTCTGAATTTCAGAAACTTGCAGTTAAGCTTTAAAGACTGTTCAGAATACACTATTTGGCTCGTTTCACACGGTCAGGTGCGTTGCGGGAAAAGATGCGGGTGCTTTGCGGGAACATGTGCGATTTTTGTCCCCGCAAGGGAAAAGCGTTTTAATGCGTTTTGCACGCGCATAATAAAAATTCGGCATGTTTGGTTCCCCGATATGAACCCGGACTTCACAGAAGTTCGGGTTTGGGCTTAGTATTCTGTAAATTGTATTATTTTCCCTTATAACATGGTTATAAGGGAAAATAATAGCATTCTCTAATACAGAATGCTTAGTAGAAGGTCAATTGAGGGTTAAAAAAATAAATAAAAAATAACTCACCTCCTCCAATTGATCGTGTAGCTGCTGGTCTCCTGTTCTTTCTTCAGGATCTGTCAAGGGACCTGTGGTGACGTCACTGAGCTCATCACATGGTCTATCACCATGGTGATGTATCATGTGATGTATCACGTGATGAGCACAATGATGTCACCACAGGTCCTTAAGAAAGAACAGGAGACCGGCAGCTACGAGATCAATTGGAGGAGGTGAGTTAAAAAAATTTTTAACCCTCAATCGACCTTCTACTAAGCATTCTGTATTAAAGAATGCCATTATTTTCCCTTATAACCATGTTATAAGGGAAAATAATACAGTGAATAGACTTTCATCCTAGCAACCATGCGTGAAAATCGCACCGCATCTGCACTTGCTTGCGGATGCTTGCGATTTTCACATAGCTCCATTCACTTCTATGAAAATCACACAATATAGAGCTTTCTGCGATTTTCACGCAGTGCAAAAGTGATGCGTGCAAATCACCGCTCATGTGCACAGCCCCATAGAAGTGAATGGGTCCAGATTCAGTGCGGGTGCAATGCGTTCACCTCACGCATTGCACCCGCACGGAAAACTCGCTCATGTGAAAGGGGCCTTTTGGTTAGTTTTCAGTATCTTGAGCTTCTGGTGTGTGCAATAGAGTCCCTGTCCCCTGTGAGGCTCCTGCCTCAATGCTTCTGCCTTGTGCTCCAACCCCCATAACTTTTTTATAGTTATGTCTACTGAGCTGTGTGGGGGGGCTCATATTTTGCAGGATGATCTGTAGTTTTTAGTAATACAATTTTGGATTGTATAAGTCTTTTTTATCACATTTTATTACATTTTTTGGGGGGTAAGAGAAGCGATGAGAAAATAGCAAATACGCTATTTGGATGCTTTTTTCCATTACGCTATTGACAGTACTGGAAAAATATTTTTAGATTTTAATAGTGCCCATGATGTTTATTTTTTTTATTATTTATGTATTTATTTTGTATTCTAAGGAAAGAGGGTTGATTTAAATTTTTATATATATATATTTTTTTTTTTTACTTTTTTAACATTTTTTGTAGGCCCTCTAAGAGGTTATAATGTCCACTAGTTTGTTATATTAAGATTGTTACTATACTCCTGTGAGAGTATAGTAAAATCTCTAATTGCTGATCTCCTATGTTGGTCTGCCATCTTCTGTCCAACATAGGAACTGCAGCTCTAATATGCTGGGTATCTTCAGAGAGACTCAGCGTATTAGAATTAATGACTGGCATCCCCAATCGCCACACAGGGATGCCGGTCTTAACCTGGAAGCGCGCACTTCTGGGTTTTTAAGTATTTAGATGCTGTCATCACACTTGAACACGGTATATAAAGGCTGTAATGACCGCAATTGGCATTATTGCCGTTTGCAGACATTAGCCGCGGACATCTTCTGTTTGAAACAGCAGAGACCTGTGAGCAGGTACCATGTTTAAAGACCCTACCAGCACCAGCACCATACATTTAAATGCAAAGGGTTTAAAAGCGCTTCTCCCGGAATATGATTGTTTTATCAAGTTCCTGCAGCCTCCGCCAGAAGAAAATTCATACTCACCTGCTCCTAGCCACTCCGGTCCTCCGCGATGCCTTTGCTGTGTTTATGGTTTAGTCCCCAGCTTATTTTCTTCTGGCACTGCAGTGACTGGTTTCAGTAATGATGTTTTGCTTTCCATTTAAGGACCAAGCATAATGTTTCAAATCTAATATATAAATTAGAAATGAGCGATGTGGAGGTGATTTTATTTTCATTTTTTTATTTTTGCCATTTAAAATGGGCCCAGTAACAGAATGGGGAGGGTGGCAACTGCATGAGGAGTCACAACACAGTGGCCCCGTCACAGAGTGGAAAGGAAGGGGCGACAGCACAAGATGGTGGGTGAAAATAGGAGAATATGGCAGCAGTGGCATCAGGTGTTTGGCAGCATCAGAATAGTGGCTAAATCATGTGCTGGTCCTTTTTTCACAATGTTTTGGTTTAGTGACCAGAATGATCTTGTGTGAGGCACTGGCGTGTGGAAATAGTGGCTGATCCACACCCGAAGAGGGTGGCAACTGCATGAGGAGTCAACACAGTGGCCCTGTCACCTAGTGGGAAGGTGGGGCACAGCAGCAGTGGCAGTAACAGCACAAGATGGTGGGTGGCAGTAGGAGAATATGGGAGCAGTGGAATCAGGTGGATGGCGGCATCAGAATAGTGGCTGAAGGAGGTGCTGGGCCTTTTTTCCACAATGTTTTGGTGTGGCAACCAACATAGTCTGATGCATCAGGCACTGGCGTGTGGAAATCGTGGCTGATCCACGCCTTATTAATCTTTACAAAGGTTTGTTTCTTAACATTTTGTGTGAAAAGGAAAGTTCTCTTTGGGGTAACTATGGCTCCCGCTGCACTAAACACCAGCTCTGATGCCACACTACTGGCTGGGCAGGAAAGCTTGTCCAGGGCAAACGCGACCAGTTGCGGCCACAAATCAAGTTTGGCTGCCCAGTAGTTCAGGGGATCTTGGATATCGGGTAGCAGGGGGGCAGTCAAAGTATGCCACCACCTGCTGGTTCAGGTTCTTCTCCATTTCTTGCTGCTGTTGATGCTGGGTAGTTTCTTTCATCTCCACTACATACTGCCATGATGTGTGGGGATTATCTGCCTGGCTTTCCTCTTTGCTTTCCTCTTTGCCCTCCAGCTCCTCTCCTGTCACTTATGCAGATAAACCACCCATTTGTGTATACATTGCTTGTGATTGAATGTACTCCTCCTCCTCCTCTGCCAGTTCACCCCCCACAGGGCTCAGGTGGCCCTGAGATGTAGGTGACGCTTCAGGACGTGAAGAAGTGGAATAACATAGTTCTTCTCGTAGTCCTGGCGACTGACAAATAAAGTGGCCTTCTCAAAGGGCCTGAGTAAACGGCAGGTGTCACGCATGAGCTGCCACTGACTAACGTCGAAGTTACACAGGGGAGTACTCTTGTCCTCCTACATCATCAATAAATCATTCACAGCTTTCCTCTGCTCATATAGTTGTTCCAATGTGTGGAGGGTAGAATTCCAGCAGGTGGAAACGTTGCATATGAGGCGATGTTGGGGAATGCTATTCTGCCTTTGCAGCTCAAGGAGCGTGTGTTTTGCAATGTAAGAGTGGCAGAAGTGCATGCACAGTTTCCTGGCCATTTTCAAGTACCCTTGCATTTGGGTGGAAGACTTCTGGAACTGCTTTAAAACCAAGTTAAAGATGTGTACCATGCAGGGCGCATGGGTCAGCCCTCCTTGACACAGTGCTGACACAATGTTCTTCCCATTATCCGTGACCATGGTTCCGATTTCAGTTGGCGAGGATTTGATTTCTTCTAGAAGAATGCGGAGCAGTTCCTCCCCGGTGCCCCCTTGGGTTTTTCCCCTGTCTTATCTCCCTTAGGCTTTCTTGCCTCGGAGCCCACCATCTTCCTACTTGCTTCTGGTCCACATCGTGACTTCTTCTGAGGCGGCCGAAGTCTCGCGAGATTTCGGCCGCCATTTTCTCCTTCACCTGCTGTGACTTCGCGCTTCTTCACCGCTCTGCGCTCGCGGCGAGATCTTGCGGTAATTAGCTCCGGAGGCTAGCCTGCTTGTTTTTTCTCCCAGATAAGCCCTGCCTTTGCCCCATTGTTCTGTCTACCTCCCTGGGGGTTTTCTTTATCCGGATCCTATTTTAACCCTTGCTGGCTCATAGAGTAGTTTGGGGCTATGTCTAAGGATAGTATGCGTGGGAATCTCACTGTCACTGAGGAGTCAGGTGCCACTTCCAGTGACGCACAATCTCTGGCGATTCAGCGCTCTGTAGCTGCAGCGATTCAAGCTGCTATGGGATCCATGTCCTCGGCCATTTCTCATTCCATCTCAGAAGCCCTGATGGTTCGCCCTTCCTCCTCCAAACCTTCTGACTGCCCCATACCATTAAGGCCTCAGGCATCTGAAACAGAGTTGCCAGCCTCCAGAAACAATATGATTGGTGGGGAAAGTGCCACCCAGGATAGCGCGCATCGATCGCGCAAGAGAGCCTACGCCCGCCAGGCAGAAAAGGCGAGGCAATGGAAATGCGCCAGAGCGCAGCATGACAGTGGTTCGGATTCCGAACTTGCTTCTGATGAGGAGGCTCAGTCCCAGTCTTTTGACTTCAAAGATATAGAGGAGGAGGAACCTTTGGATGCGGACCTGCCAGGCTCATCCTCAGTATCAGCTACACCACTTGCTACCTCCATTTAGGTTCCTTTGGAATCCTCGGGGGCAATTTTGGATCCTTCGGGTGAACCACTCTTCGACCCGGATGCACTCCATCATCCGAGGTCAGCGGAGTGGCTCCCGTCCCCCCATGTAGTCAGATACTTAGAGGCCCGTGTTCGTCAATCTCTTTCCAAAGAGGCGCGTAATAAGCTTAAGGCTGAGTGCCCCAGGCCCATTGTTCCCAACAAGGTCTGTGAGACGCCTGTAGTTGACCCAAAAATGTGTCAGTTTTTAGCTAAATCGGGCTGGAATCCTAGGAAAGGCCTTGAATAGGCCTTAAAGTCCTGTCAGGACAAATTGTTGGACCTTTTGGGCCCACTAAGATTTTTGAACTGGCAGAGTCTGCCAGAACCCAGAATACTCTGGTGGATCCGGAGGAGCTCCAGGGATGGGTACAATGTGCCGTGTGTATCACGAGCAACATGAATACCTCGTTCTCTATCGAGAGACGTAAGGCTATCCTCTTCAAGATTGAGCCTAAGCTTTCAAATTTAGCCCTAACAGAGGCAGGTAAAGAGGCCCAGGGGTTACTTTTTGGAGATTCCTTCATAAAGGATCTGTATCGATTTGTGGGAGCCTTCACCACCCTTGATAAGGCCCAGACGTCCATGAGGTGAGTCTTCCAGCCAGGGATGGGTCTCTAACAGGGCTGGCAGCTCTAGGGGCCGCCTGTCCGGCCGATCGTCTTACCAGACCCGTGGATCGGGTCGAGGCTCCTTCTCTTACAGACCATCCAACCGGAATTCCGGCAGCCTCCCGCCTTTTTTTCAGCCCGCAGTTCTTCATGGCGATCCCGTGGAGCCAGAGGATCTTCTTCCAGACACCCTTTCGGTAAGTCGGATCCCATCGTCTTCTTCGGTTCCCTGGGTGGGGAGCAGGCTCAGTCTTTTTTCCCATGTCTGGTCAACCATCACTATCGACCCATGGGTCCTCTCTACCGTCCAAGGGTTCCACATAGAGCTGGTTTGTTCCCAGGTCCAGATCCCTGCCCCACATCCTGTGGTTCTCCCTACCCCAAAGCGCCTGTTTTTACACCAGGAGTTGACAGCGCTGTTTCAGAAGGGCGCCATAGAACGGGCTCCCTCTTCATCCGGGGGCATCATCAGTAGTATGTTCCTAGTGGCCAAAAAAGGAGGCCAGATGCGACCCTTGATCAACCTCCGGGCACTAAACGCCTTCGTGCAATATCGGCATTTCAAGATGGAGGGCATTCACCTCCTCAGGGATATACTCCTCCACGGAGATTGGATGGTCAAGCTAGACCTGAAATATGCATACCTGACGGTACCAGTTGCCCAGTCATCCAGGGATCTCCTTAGTTTCCGCTGGAACATGGAGGTGTGGAGATTCACATGTCTACCCTTCGGACTCTCTTCAGCCCCTTGGTGCTTCACCAAGCTCCTGCGCCCAGTCATATCCTGTCTCCGCAGTCGGGGGATTCGCCTGATTATTTATCTGGACGATATCCTTCTCATGGCCCAAAGTCCTACCGTCCTGTTTATTCATCTGCAGTGGTCGATGGACCTGTTGTCTCGGTTAGGTTTCCTCCTCAATCTGGAGAAGTCGTCTTACTCCTGCCCAATCCATCGAATTCTTGGGCTTCACTATCAATTCCACCACGGAGACCCTCAGCCTCCCGCTCTCCAAAGTTCGTGCCATCCGCAAGGAGCTTCTCCACACCCTCTCCCTTCCTCAGGTCTCCTTACGACACCTAGCCAGCATCATAGGGCTCCTCATCGTCCATCCAGGCAGTCTTTCCAGCACCGCTGCACTATCGAGGCATGCAGTGCCTCAAGATTGCCTACCTTCAGGCAGGGGCATCTTATGCGGATCCGATCACCTTGGACATGGACACCAGAGATGAATTGAGATGGTGGATCCACAACTTGGAACGGGAAAGCGATCTTTGGCCCTCGTCCGGATTTCACGATAGAGTCGGACGCCAGCCTGCTGGGATGGGGAGCTTACTGCAACGTTGTGACCACCGGGGGACGCTGGTCCGAGGAGGAGTCCGGTCTTCACATCAACGCCTTGGAGCTGCTAGCAGGTTCATTTGCAGTTCGCAGTTTCGCGAACAGCTTAGCCAAGGCTTGCATCAGACTGCGGATGGACAACATCTCGGCGGTTCGTTACGTCAATGCCATGGGAGGCACACATTCCACGACTCTGTCCCACTTGGCTCGAGACTTCTGGACGTTTTGTCTGGCCAGAGAGATCACCGTGATGGCGGAGTATCTACCGGGTCTCCACAATACTCACGCGGACTGGAGTTCGCGTTTTCTGTCGGACTCCAGCGATTTCTCGACCATATCTTCCCATATCTTCCCATTCTACAGCTGGCGTCCGGACGCGGAGGCGGTCGATGTGTTTCTACAGGACTGGTCCGGCCACCTCGCTTACGCTTTCCCTCCATTTGCTATGATTCCCCGGGTTTTGACTCAGGTCCGCCGTCAGGGTGCAGATCTCGTTCTCATAGACCCGTTCTAGACCACCCAGTCGGGGTTTCCCTAGCTCCTGGAGTGCCTGATCTAATGCCCTCTACTTCTACCTTCTTCCCGGACCTCCTATTGGATCCGTCAGGTCTAGGACACCCTCTCGTTCTCGAAGACTCCCTACAACTCCTGGCTTGCAGGGCAGGATTTCGGGGAACCTTGGGACGTCGCTGGAATTTCAGAGTCAACTAGACGCCTATTGGACGAGGCATGGGCTCCTGGAACCAGACGGTCTTATCGGGCAGCCTGAAAATCTTGGGCTTGTTGGTGCCTGGCTAGGCACCTGGATCCCGTTTCAGCTCCTGTAACTGAGATTCTCCGATTTCTAACATCACTCTTCGATCAGGGTAAGGCATACCGCGCGATCAACCTGAACCGTTCTGCCATTTACGCCTCTCACCAGAGGTTTGAGGGGTCCCCGGTGGGTCAACACCCTCTGGTATGCCGTCTTCTCAGTGGTTCCCGCCTTTCTCGTCCTCCCAGACCTCGTTTCTCCTCTACCTGGGATGTGTCCTCTGTACTGTCCTTATTCTCCTCGTGGCCATCTAATGCGGACCTTTCTCTTCGCCAGCTTTCTGCTAAGTTGGTCTCTCTGTTTTGCTTAATCTCTTGCAAGAGAGTCTCAGATGTCCGCGCTCTGGATCATGACGCTCGCTGTTTTACTCCTGAGGGTGTCAGGTTTAACATTACGCGTCGCACCAAGACCAACATTCGGTCTGTCTCGTTTCCTTGCTTCCCGGATGTTCCGGCACTCTGCCCAGTAGCCTGTCTCCGAGAATATGAGGTTCGTACAGATCCTCATTGCTCCCCTGCCTGTCCTCAGCTTTTTCTGTCATACCGCCGAACCTTTAATCCTGCCACCACGGTCACTCTGGCCGTTGGGTAAAGTGGATTATGTCTTTGGCAGGAGTGGATACTTCGGTTTTCACGGCACATTCCGCTAGAGGAGCTTCGGTGACCTCTAGGGTTGTCACCTTTTCTTCAAGCCAAACCCGAACAGAAGGGAGGGGGGGCCCCCTTCCAGGCCCCACCCATGCCCCGCCTCCAGCCACACCCATGTCCCGCCTCCACCCCTGGTCGCTGTCACACCGCGATCGTTACGCCCCTGAAGAGACTCATTAGCATATTATAAGTCTTTATTTTAAGAGAACGACGGCAGCGGCCGTCAGGGAGTTATAAAAGACACTGTTATGTACTGCTCACATCAGCCCATCGCTAAGGTCAGTCAGCTACATAACGTAACGTATTTTCTGATGATTGACAGATTCAGAAACCTGTTTAATAGCTGTTACATTTACACACTTCAAATGTTTTATATATACCTTTTTAGAAGTGTCTATCTAGGACAGGTGTCAGGACTGTCTTGGTCACTGCAGGCAGGGCACAGTGGGCACTGGGCTGGGCACTACTTGAGCAGGCTGCTGGAGCTGGACTGGAGTCTGGAGAAGAAGAATGATTTCAATTCTCCCTCCCTGCCTCTCTTTCTGATGTCACTTCCTGTGTGGACCTGACTTCCTTATCAGAGAGAAGGAGGGAGGGACTGGGAGGCAGGGGAGGAGCGAGGAGGAGGGAGGAGACCGGAGAGTGAACAGTGAGTGAGCCGCTGCACTGCCTGGCATCACAGTAGTGTAGACTAGAGGAGGGGGGAGGCTCGGGAGCGCTGCGCTCAGCTGATCACCCAGCCGCCACAGTGAGTGACAGCTTAAATATGCAATCGGATCATCGGAGTCTCGGACGGTTGGACGTCCGTCCACACACACTGCAGTTTACTTTGAATGAATAATCCTGTGCCCGGGTCTGAGAAAGGCTTGTACCCGGGCACAGGATTACAAACCCGGACTGTCCGGGTCAATCCCGGACGGGTGGCAACCCTAGCGACCTCTATGGCTGTGGCAGGGGTGCGTTTGGAGGACATTATGAGACTGGCAGATTGGTCACGTGTATCTACATTTCGGGAGTTTTATTTCCGGCCTGCAGTTCATGTTTTTTCCTCTATGGTAAGTCAGCTTTAAACTCGCAATAGGAGCCTCCGTGTCATTTAAAAAAATTGCATGATTTTCCTAACTTATGACGTAAAGTCATGATTTTATTAAGGACACGGAGGCGAGTATTGCCCCTTCCCTTATTCTACCCCCCCCCCCCCCCTAGTTTGGGATATTGGCTTCAGTTGTTATTTATGTATTTTGTTTTGTGCTAATGCATTGTTATTTTACTGTATGCACTAGGCTATGGACTGCTGAATTGTGAACATTCATTCCAGGGACGTTTCCTACCTTTTTTCTTTGTTCTCTTTTTTCACAGGATGAGCTTGCCGGTTTCCACCTGCTTACAGTGGTGATTTGGTTCGATTCTCCAGCATCGTTCTTCAGTTGAGGAGTTATCGTTCCGTTAAAGTTATACCTCGGATTCTAGGGCTGGAGTGTTTTGTTCTCACGTTCAGAGTTCCAGAAGAAGGTCGTCATCAAAGAAAGAGGAGGAGTTTACTAAGACCAGGACTATTATACTGGGCCTGTGGGAGGGGTTTGTTACCATGGTTATCATTTTTTATTGATATGGTTGTTCTTTGCTGCTATGATTTTAAGTAAAGAAAGAGATAGCAATAGGAGCCTCCGTGTCCTTAATAAAATCATGACTTTACGTCATAAGTTAGGAAAATCATGCAATTTCACCCCTGAATCAAGGATCAATGAAATGACTTATGTATAAAAGAATGTGAACATCCCAAAATCTGTAGTATCAGACCACAATTTCACCCCAATTACACAAACAAGGAATAACTGATTTACTTATGCATAAAATAACATGAGCCCTCTAAAAACTGTAGTATCAGGCCGCAATTTCATCCCAGAATGAATAGATTTAGGACTCGTGCACATGACCGTAGTTATGGTCCGCATCCGAGTCACAGTTTTTGCAGCCCCATTCACTTCAATAGGGCTGCAAAAGATGCGGACAGCACTCCGCGTGCTGTCCGCATCCGTTGCTCAGTTTCGAGGCCCCGCCCAAAAAAAAATAGCATGTCCTATTCTTGTCCGTTTTGCAGACAAGAATAGGCATGTCTACAATGGGCCCCCCGTTCCGTTCCGCAAATTGTGGAAGGCACACGGGCGACTTCGTTTTTTTTCCGGATCTGCAGTTTGAAAGACCGCAAAAAATGGCACGGTCGTGTGCATGAGGCCTTACTTATATATAAAAGAAACCCACACAGACGACCTATGAGGGCCACATATATTGATTAAATCACAACCTATAACACTATGTGCATACCCAGTTTACCAAAGAAAAAGCGACCATATGTAAGCAAAAATTATATACTTTATTAGAACAACACAATAAAACACATATAATGGAGTCTTACATCATTGGAGTAAAACAGGTATAAAAGAGGGACACAGGGGGAGGGGACCGATAAATGTGAATACATATAGGGGAAGCAGCAAATGTAATTAAATACACAAGTGTAAACGCTACCCCAAGTTAGTAACAAAAAATGAAGGAAATAGATACTACAGCAGGTTTCCACACACAGGCAAAGAACCTAGTAAAGTACATAGCAATAGTGCTATGAATGGTTTATGTTTTTTTAAATATGTATAATTATATGGTGTTATAATGGAAATTCCTATGTACTGTAGGATTATATATACCTGTCTATGAATGTAGACTGTAGAATATATGTAGGGGTTATGTTTTCACTAAGGTTCATATTTATTGCTACATGATCTGAGACATCCATCTATTAGCTGTATTTATCTCCATGCCACTTCGTTTTAACATACCAGTATTTTGGTGTTTATCCAGTTGTTTATAATTCAGTCTGTAGGTATGTGTCACACAGCACACTGCGTTCTCCTAATTTGGGCATAGTTTTAAAAGATTTTCCTGTTTCCTTGTTTCTATTAGATTACTTGTCTGGCCATGTCCAGCTCCTCTTTTAATAAGATAAGATAAGATGCCTTTATTGTCACTGTACAATACAATGTAATACAATGTACAATACAATGAAATGTTGTTTGGAGCAATCCTAGATGCCATGGACAGAGGAACAAGAACTGACATTTAAACTAAAGCATTACACTAGAAAAAAACAAAACATTGCACTAGAAGGCATTACTATTCACAGTTCACAGCATATATATAGCAAGAGCAAAGTAGGAAGTGCTTGTGAGTATATATAGAACACCCTAAAATCAGTAGTATCAGACCACAATTTGACCCCAAAAATAGAATAAAGGATAAATGTAATCGCTTATGTATAAAAGAATATGAACAACCTAAAATCAGTAGTATTAGAACGCTTTTTAACCCCAATTAGTGCAGCAAGGTGTAATAGAATAGCTTCTCTATTAGCCAAGCATTACACTGCTCATTTTGCCTCTGCTCTCTCCCTATAATATGATTAAAGTCTCCCTATTATATCCCTAAAACTATCTCTAAGCTGTCCCTGAACTGTTCAAAAGAAATATTATGCAAATAAAGTTTTTCCTAATCACTGTCCCTAGCGCTTGTCACATCTCTTCCTGCATTAAAGGGGTTTTCTCAAGACGCAGGTTTATACCTACCTGCTCCCGGCGCGCTGTCCACTTCCTGGTTTCGGCAGGGGGCGGGCTCCATCTTCATTGATGTCTTCTCACGGCCGGGCCGCGCGCTGTACTGAACGCGCACGCCGAGTCTGCGCATGCGCCCTGGTGACTTCTTCCTGGCCAGTATAGCATACTTGCCAGGAAGAAGTCACCAGGGCGCATGCGCGGACTCGGCGTGCGCATTCAGTACAGCGCACGGCAGGCCAGGAGAAGAAAATAAGACGTCTGCGCACGCACGGCCACCGCGATTCCTGAGAAGAGCGGTGGCCGTAATCAGGGGAGACGGAAGACAACAGTCAGGTAAGTATAGGTTTATTTTTTTCTAAGGGGTGGGGATTTGTTAATTAAATATATTTAGAAAAATGATCACTGTTAAATCATTAACAGATTTAACAGTGATCATTAAGATGATAATACCCCTTTAAGTTCACTGGAAAATGGCAGAGACTGGACAGGACGAGGCTTTTTTTATAGGGCTGTAAGGAAACAATGGATCCTATTTCAAGCTCAAGAAAACCGAAGCCGTTGGAATCTTGAGATTAATCCATGAACCACAACGTTTCCTTGAGGTATTGGCCACTCTCTTCATCAAGGATTTTTTTTTTCCTATGGCAGCATAACTGGCCTCTGGATAACGGAATCTCTAAGTCTACAATAGAGTTGTGCCTATATCTTGCACAACCCCAAAAGGTGAGCCTTCACTTTTTGTTTGATTTTTACTGAACAAAGAACATACTACCCCATTTTGCGCTCTCTCTCGTATGTCCAGGTTTTCCTGGACACGCCCAATACTTTTTTATAGGGCTGTGACATCTCAGTGACTGGCTATCTGCTGATTGGCTGGCTGCACGGCATTATGCGTGATCCCTCATTCCCGGGCTTCTTACTTTCACTTTGTAATATGTGCAGCAGCCATTTCAGTTAAAATCTGATTTTGTTGCGACGAACCGCGAGGAAAATCGGCTTAATGACAAATCAAATTGTACTGAAACTCGGATCGAATTCCACTTCGTCAACTTCGATTCACTCAACACTAGTGTCAATTTATGTGGTAAAATCTTTGGAATGCTTTTACCGTAGTTATCCAAATAATTGTAAGATTGTTTTGTCATAAAACACTGTACTTCATGTTAGTGGTAAATTAGGGTCAATATTTTTTTTAGCTTTATTTTTTATATAAAAAATCCAAAATTTATGGAACATTTTGAAACATTTACAAAATGGTTATTAATTAACATTCACCATATGTCTACTTTATGTTAGCATCATTTTGCAAATGTCCTTTCATTTTTTAGGATGTTAGAAGGCTTACAATTTTAGATGCAATTTTTCAGATTTTCAAGAAAATTTCCAATACTGACTTTAAGTAACTTTAAGGGGCTTACACAACAAACGACCTATAAATTACACCATTTTAGAAACTACACCCCTCAAATTATTCAAAACTGATTCTAGAAACTTTGTTCAGAAACATTATGGGCCAGATTTATCATTAGCTCAGGTCAGAATAATGGACTGAAAAAGTCCCCCAAAAAGTCCCAAATGCTAAAACTGCGCACAAATTTGCGACCTTTTATCTGCTCTGCACTATGCTCGCCAGTTTTCTGAAAGTGGCCGTGTTTTCTTATGTAAATTAATCTCTAGACAGATTTACTATTGGGACTATTTAAAAAGTCGCAAAAAAATCGCAATTTCACTCCAGTGAGGACCATGCTTATCTTATGAGACTTTTTAATAGAACATGCGACTTTTTCATAAAAACGTGCGACTTTTTCACAAAGATGTGCGACTTTTGTAAAGCTGCTTACTGACGGATAAACTGCTACCATCAAACCACATTTATTACAGTCTTAAAGGGCCGATCATAAATCTGACTTGGCTAAAACTGACTTTAGCCATATGTGAAAGTGGAGTGAGCTGTCAGAGTCATGATAAATCTGGCCCCATGTGTTCCAAAGGAATTAAAGCAAGAATTTTATTTTTGTGCAGATTTTTTATTTTAATCTAATTTTTCCTGTAACACAGCAAGGGTTAACAGCCAAGTAAAAGTTAAAATTGATTACCCTGATTCTGCAGTTTACAGAAACCCCCTATATGTTGTTGTAAACTGCTGCATGGGCACACTGCAGGGCTCAGAAGGGTAGGGGTGTCTTATGGTTTTTGGAAAGGCAGATTTTGCTCAAATGCTTTTTGGCTATCATGTTACATTTAAACAGATCCTGAACTACCCCTACAGTAAAAACCCAATTTTGGGAATTTATTTTGGAGAGAAGATTTTGCTGGAATGGTTTTAAGATGCTAAGTAGCATTTGAAGGGGTATGAATACTTTTTCAAGGCACTGTATGTCTATTTTTTTAATTTTATTTTAGTTTCTGTGTAACCATTTTCTGGGAGTTCCCCTCCCCTCCCCCCTCATGATAGTGTTGTGTGAGGGCTTGTTTTCTGCAATTTGAGGTGAAGTTTCTGGATCAGTTTGCAGGATAACAGGCTGAACTGGATGGACTTATGTTTTTTTTTTTTTTCAGCCATACAAACTATGTTACTACATTTTTATTGGTACTATTTAAGGGCACATACGACTTTTTGAATGCTTGATGACATGACTTTTGGAGGGAGAGATGACCAGAAAATGGCTGTTCTGGCATAGTTTTTATTATTTTTTACAACATTCACTTGAGGGGGTAGATCATGTGATAATTACTGATGCGACGATACCTAATGTCTATTTTTTTTTACAATTGTAAATACAATTGTACATGCTGTATTGTACCGCATTGGAACTGTCAGTTTCAAACTGACAGTTGCCTATGAGACCCTGCCTGTGGGCTGATCCTCAAAGACTTCCGTGTATGGCAGACCCAGGGGCCTTTGTGACTTCCTGATGCCATGGCAACCATTGGCACCTCACGGCTGCATTACGGTGAACCAATAGCGTTAGAGAGGGAGCTCCCTCTGTCTGTATATCCCTTAGATGCCATGGTTAATGCTGGTTAATCCACCAGCATCAGAGTTTTCAGTGATGCTGACAAATACAGCAGGGGCCTGGCTGTTAGTACCAGCCAGACCCCTGTACTTAACAAGAGGGCACAGGGGCTTGTGAGACAGTGACAGGTCTCACACAGGTTAGAGGCAAGGAAGGGGTGGATAGTTCGGTCCACACCCCTATTCCACCACAGGTGAGACCAGCTGGAAGTAATCAGGCTGGCACAAAGCACCTCCCAGGGTGTCAGCAAGGGGGGGAGTGTGTTGCCTGTGGACAGAGGCCTGGAGGCTCTGTGTGGTCCAAGCCAGGAGGGCTGACAGACCACTATTCCCCATGTGTGCTGAGACACTGGACTGGAGGCAGTGGGCGTACTGTGCTCTGTACAGCCAGGAGGCTGTGGGACATTGGCCGAGAAAGACGCACGTGTTCACAGGGTGTGAACAAGGACTTAGGTGAGTCAGGAATCTCTGTGTTAGTTAGAGCCTAGCCGGGCAAGTGTTTATTATTTTATGTGGATGTCACATGTGTTAGGTGAAGCTGCGACTTCATGATAACCTGTATTGGTTGGAGTGTGCACAATAAATGCACGGTTTGGACCTGAAACCTGGTGTCCTAAAGTCGTATCTGTGAGAATGACCCCCAAATAAGAGGCGATCCCTTACAGGCTGTACGGAGTAGTACAAAGCATTTATTTTACTCACTTATATAGCGCCATGATCATCACTTGCTGTCCCCTAAAGATCTCACTAATTGCATGGTCCCTAAGGCCCAAAACAGGCTGGTCACTAAGTGGTGAAATTATTAGCAAATTGTTTAAATTACACCAATCAAAAAGAAAAGTGGCCTCTTTAATAACCCCTCTAGCAAGTTTTCTACCATTTTAAATCGAAATATCATTTACCTATTTGTTTATAATTGAGGAAAGGTAGCAGAAGGATACAACATGTGGCTCCACAACCTCTCCTTTTGTGGGCTGTCAAAATTGCATTCTAGATAATATTTTCGAGTTTACTACACTTCCTCTTTGCAATGCATGATATTTGTTTTTCTTTTTAGAAGCAGTATCTCATATTGATGTGGTCTTTGTCTGTAGGATGCATATTTCTCTAGGCCCAAGGTACTCTAAGTCATCTCTAATAAGATGTGGATATGGTCTTCACCTATAGTAATCATCGTTCTTTTGCACTAGGCCCCAAGGTACTTAAACAGATCTCTAAAAAGATGATGTGGTCTTTGTAGAACCCATTAGTCTCTTAGGCTTGGCTTAGACCTTAAACACATCTCTAAGAAGATGTTGATGTGATCTTAATCTACTGGACACACTTGAAAGATTTATCAAAACTGGTGCAAATGGAGACTAGTTTAGTTGCCCAACCAGATTCCACCCTTCATTTTTCAAAGTTCCTTCGGAAACTGAAAGGATCAGTCTGATTGCGAGAAGCAACTAAGTCAGTTTTCCTTTGCACCAGATTTAAATATCCCCCACTGTTCTTTTGAACGTGGCCCCAGGTATTTAAACATAGCTCTAAAAATATGTTGAAGGACACATTATTCTCCTGAAATGGGCTCAAGGGCCCCTTTATAGGCTATGTACACCTTCAGGGGCAATTTTATTTATGATTGCATTTTAGCCATTTTTGGCTAAAAATAATTTTTTCAATTGGTCTATTAAAAATATTGAGCTGTTCTGTCACAAAAGGTTTAACTATTTTTCTAGCTGTGTGAATGCTACTTTTACTTACCGCCTGGCATCTAGCAACCATGATCTGTTATCTAACCCTGTAAAAGCAATAAATGATAGAGTGACAACTGACAATCGGTAGATTTTTCGTTGGTTTGATCGTTTGTGTGGGCACAAAAATCATCATTGGACAATAATGATTTTATACCTGTAAACAGGAATCGTTCACTGCACGCATGATTACAGATGACTACACCACATTATCAAAATTTCTGTAGGAGGAACTACGTGTACTCGTGAAACTTTTGAACTTAGGTTCGCCAGAGAGATCTTTTTTTTTTTTCTTTAATTTGTCCACAAGACTGCACTCATAGTACAGCGAGCAAAAAATCGCTTTGCTTTAAAAACGATGGAATATGCTATTGAGATTTTGATTTTGTCAACGATCAGCGCCTCTAAAGAGTAATTGTTGATATGTTCACTACACCAAGAAAGAACTCGTTCATTGCCCAATGGTACCGATCATCTACTCATGTAAAGGTACATAAACACTTACTTTAAGGCCCTATTACACAGGCAGATTATTGGTAAGATGATCGCTAATGAGCGTTTGTATGAAACGCGCTAGCCATCATCTGGCAGTGTAATACTGTTGTCAATTACGGGTAATTGGGGTCTTAACATGCTAAGAAATCCTGGTTTGCCCGCGGCAGATCAAGCCGTGTAATAGCCACTATTCTGCCGGCAAACAATGAGACAGTATAGGGATGAGCGATGCATTAGTAATCGCTTGTCCTTATACTGTGGAGTAGATGGCTGCATGTAATAGCAGCGGTCTCCTCCTCTAGCGAGCAAGCGATTGACAGGAGGGAATGCTTCCATCCCGACAATTGTCTGCTCTATCTGCCCATGTAATAAGGCCTTAAAGGGAACCTGTCACCGGGATTTTGGGTATAGAGCTGAGGACATGGGTTGCTAGATGGCCGCTAGCACATCCGCAATATCCAGTCCCCATAGCTCTGTGTGCTTTTATTGTGTCAAAAACCCGATTTGATACATATGCAAATTTCCCTGAGATGAGTCCTGTCCCTGACTCATCTCACGTACAGGACTCATCTCAGGGTAATTTGCATATGTATCAAATCGTGTTTTTTACACAATAAAAGCACACAGAGCTGTGGGGACTGGGTATTACGGATGTGCTAGCAGCCATCTAGCAACCCATGTCCTCAGCTCTATACCCAAAATCCCGGTGACAGGTTCCCTTTAAGGCCTTATTACATGGGCAGATGTTGCTCTCCCGCCGAGACCGGAGAGCAACAAGCGGGAGGTTTAAAAGCTCTATAACCGAGCGCTACAAAGGACTTAACTATATACACAGCTACAAGCATTCTGCAAGTCAAGGTAAGAGGGTTTTACAGCGAGGGGGACGCCCCATCTAAACAACCCGAACATTATCTATATCCTTGTACTTGGAGTGTGGACTCTGTGTGCTGATACATTTGTATCTTCACTCTGCTACAGCAGTGTTATCAAATACTGGACTTAAATCCATGAAGGGAAATTAACAAGTTGCTGCAACAATTTCATATGGACACAGAATCACTTTATTTATCCATCTACTTAATAATATTTTTTCTCCTTTTTTCTTATATGTATTATCACCATTATTATTATTATTATTAATATTCATTCATTAATTGTCACCACTTATTATCACCATTTATTCATTGATGCAAGCAATTCTGAACCTAAGAGCATTTTTGTCAACCACAGATAAGCTCAGTGCATATATATTATCATTATATCATTTTATTATTATATGTTTTAATTTTATGTGATATTTTATTGTACATTTTACCATATAAACATTCTACTATAGACATACCAGTTGGTGAGTGCCTGTTTTTATTTTTATTTATATCACGCAATTATATTGTTCATTGGATGATTAGGTGAAACATCCTAAAAACAGAGCACCTTGACCACACTAACAGACACGGGTGAGCCACGTTATATTTGTGTCCAGGTTCCCTTTAAAGCCACATTTTTATCAGTAAGATAAAAACTGAAATATAATGAGCGTTTAAGGTCAGAGATCAGGAGCCTGTCAGCTCCCTGCCTGACTCAACAGAGATGAAAAAAGCCTCAACATTTTTCATAAAGACCAACTGAAAAAAAGATTTTTAGCTAAAAATAAGTACAATGCAATAATAAAAAAAATTGCCCCCAAAAGTGTACATAGCCTTTAAATCCTGGCACAATCCATTGAAATTATTAGCAGTTTGGGTAAAGTACACCTAACAAAAAAAAAAATCCTCCATAACATCTCTATAGCGATCCAGCTGTCACCAGTACACCAGTGTCACGATGTAAGGGGAGATACACCAGAATGACAACAGAAGGAAAGAAACCAGCGTCTCCCTGAGGCCTAGTAAACAACGAGCAAATGGGAACAACAAAATACAAATAGAAGTACACTTATCTACAATAGAAAATGGTAATGACTAACACACTCCAGCTCTTCCAACTCCAGGCAGATAATATCAACTGCATGGTATGAGTGTGAGTCCAGAATAAATAGAGGAGCAGTAATGACCACAAGCTGCACCTGACAAGAGGTGTGGTCATTACCAACAACAACACTGAAACAAGTGAAAACAGAGAGACTGTGCTCGCTTCCGCAGCACATATACTAAAATTGGAACGATACAGAGAAGATTAGCATGGCCCCTGCGCAAGGATGACACGCAAATTCGTGAAGTGTTCCATATAAAAATAAAAATACAAAAAATAAAAACAGAGAGTCAGATAACCTCACGTGCAGCCAGTCTCTCAGATCTTCTAACCTCTGTCATGGGAGGGACGGTGAAAACCAGTGTAAGTGATTTTTATACCATATGAGGTAGAAATTATATTTTACTTATGATTTAGGAAAAGTAGCAGAAGGATCTAGCATGTAGTCAGTGCTGAACTAAACAACTATGTCCATAATGTAGTGGATGTAGCTGTTCACCCTGTCGGATCCATTCTTCCGCTATTTCGCCGTGCCGCCGCTCCGTCCCCATTGACTATAATGGGGACGGGGGCGGCGCTCCAGCGCAGTACGGCAGTGCACGGCGTAAGGCCGCAGGACTAAAAGTCCTGCATGACCGCGAACTGCCGTACTGCTCCGGAGCGCCGCCCCGTCCCCATTATAGTCAATGTCCCCATCCTGCCGCAAATGTGAAAGTACTCTTACTACAGCACTACTCACCACCAGCCAGATATTGACAGCCTATCATCAAGACAAATCACTTTGTGCAATACACTGGGTCCTGTACACTGAACAGACAGAAGGGATCAGATTTGGGTCTCAGCACTGCTAAAATGTTTACATAGAGCAGCGCTCAGGTTCAATTAAGAAAGAGAGATTTATAAAACAAAAAATAAATAAATTTAAAATAAACTAGCAAGTAACTGAAAAGCCCCATGAACAAAAGAGCTCTTATTCTGGCAGGTAACACCTTGGATTCCACAGTCAATAGCCACTGCTGCATCTACATGATTTAACAATGGGATGAGGTTCTCTCTGTGACCCATCACCAGCCCTTGATTGCCATTCCAGCTGCCTTGGCTACATGCCTATTGAGCTACTTTAACACTCGCGTTTTGTACGGATCCGTAATGGACAGATCCATTCAGATAATGCAACTGTCTGCACCCTTTCTGAACAGATTCGTTTGTATTGTCTTTAACATAGCCAAGACGGATCCATCTTGAACACCATTGAAAGTAAATGGAGGCCGGATCCGTTTTCAATTGTGCCAGATTGTGTTAGTGGAAACGGATCCGTCCCCGTTGACTTACATTGTGTGCCAGGAAGGATCCGTTTGGCTTAATTTCATCAGACGGACACCAAAACGCTGCAAGCAGCGGAATGGAGACTGAACTGATGCATTCTGAGCTGATCCTTTTCCATTCACAATGCATTAGAATGCAAACTGATCTGTTTTGGACCTCTTGTGAGAGCCCTGAACGGATCTCACAAACGGATTGCCAAAACGCGATTGCGAAAGTAGCCTTAGGCTACTTTCACACTTGCGTTCAGAGCGGATCCGTCTGAGACGGATCCGCTCATATAATGCAGACGGTGGCTCCGTTCAGTACGGATCCGTCTGCATTATAATGTTAAAAAATTTCTAAGTGGGAAAGTAGCCTCAGACGGATCCGTCCAGACTTTCAATGTAAAGTCAATGGGGGACAGATCCGTTTGAAGATTGAGCTATAGTGTGTCATCTTCAAACTGATCCGTCCCCATTGACTTACATTGTAAGTATGGACGGATCCGCACGCCTCCGCACGGCCAGGCGGACACCCGAACGCTGCAAGCAGTGTTCAGGTGTCCGCCTGCTGAGCGGAGCGGAGGCTGAACGCTGCCAGACTGATGCATTCTGAGCGGATCCGCATCCACTCAGAATGCATTAGGGCAGTACGGATGCGTTCGGGTCCGCTTGTGAGCCACTTCAAACGGAGCTCACAAGCAGACACCTGAACGCTAGTGTGAAAGTAGCCTTAGGCCTCTTTCACACTTGCGTTGTCCGGATCCGGCGTGTACTCCACTTGCCGGAATTACACGCCGGATCCGGAAAAACGCAAGTGTACTGAAAGCATTTGAAGACGGATCCGTCTTCAAAATGCGTTCAGTGTTACTATGGCACCCAGGACGCTATTAAAGTCCTGGTTGCCATAGTAGTAGTGGGGAGCGGGGGAGCGGTATACTTACCATCCGTGCGGCTCCCGGGGCGCTCCAGAATGACGTCAGAGCGCCCCAGGCGCATGGATGACGTGTACATGCGATCACGTGATCCATGCGCTTGGGGCGCCCTGACGTCACTCTGGAGCGCCCCGGGAGCCGCACGGATGGTAAGTATGCTGCTCCCCGCTCCCCACTACACTTTACCATGGCTGCCAGGACTTTAGCGTCCCGGCAGCCATGGTAACCATTGAGAAAAAGCTAAACGTCGCATCCGGCAATGCGCCGAAACGACGTTTAGCTTAATGCCGGATCCGGATCAATGCCTTTCAATGGGCATTCATTCCGGATCCGGCCTTGCGGCAAGTGTTCCGGATTTTTGGCCGGAGCAAAAAGCGCAGCATGCTGCGCTATTTGCTGCGGCCAAAAAACGTTCCGTTCCGGAACGGAAGACATCCTGATGCATCCTGAAGGACGGACTGTCCATTCAGAATGCATTAGGAAAATCCTGATCAGTATTCTTCCGGCATAGAGCCCCGACGACGGAACTCTATGCCGGAAGACTATAACGCAGGTGTGAAAGAGCCCTTAGACTGTCTCTGCAACATGCCAAATACACAGATTTTCAGTTTACTACCGACAGGCAATAATGCTTTAATATTCTAAGTATGTACCTTAAAAAGTTAAATGAAAATCTACCCTGTGCCCCCGAATGTAATGAAGTAATAAAAGAACATAAACTCTCCAGGCTGTACCCTTGATGTATCTGTATAAGGCATGTAATCTAGGACTGTCCAGCTGGATCCAGGACGCTTGGGAGATATGCTACTGCATGAGCTGTGGTTGTTGTAGGGGACGTGATACTTCTATAAGGGTTGTGTCACAGGCAGCTCCCCTTACAGAAAAGTGGCTCCGAGAGGTATGCATGTCTTCCCACTATGATGGTGGAGGGAAACAGATGGACACGTAACGAAAACAAAGTGTCTTTTTTTTCTGACTCAAATGCTGTAAAAAGCTTACGATTACAACAGTATTTCACAAGCAACAAGATTAGTCATCACAATATCTCAGTGAAGACACAGGCTTAGTAACAGGCAACAGAATGCCCACTGTCTCTTTAAGTTGCAACGGCCAAATATGACACTATCCCTTTAAGGCCTCTTGCACGCGAACGTTGTGCATCCGTTCCGTGCATTGGGGACCGCAATTTGTGGCCCCCAATGCATGGGCAACGTCCGTGCAGCGGCCAGGACAGAACGAAAAATTGCAGTCCAGAGGCACGGACCGAAACACCACGGAAGCACTCTGTAGTGCTTCCGTTCAGCATCTCCGTGAATGGGTCCGCATTCGTGATGTGGATTGCACATGGGCCAGTGCCCATGTATTGCGTACCCACTGTATGCGGGCCGCAAGAGGTAACAACTGTCTTGCATTACACTTGGGTACGAGCACAAGGCATGGTCATGTCGTGGTTGCAACACGGCCACTTGGCGTTTGAGTATCCGCAGCTGAACGAGCTTCAGCATGCTCTAATTAAACTATGACTGCACTGTTTAGTTTGGCCACGCAACCCACGCAATACTACATGACCATTAACAATACAGATTGACTAAACAGTATAGTTATAATTAGCGTGTTCACGCCTAGACGACAAACTGCGGTTATGTGCACTTTCACCACTAGTCCCATTCATTAATAAATTGCATTGAATGTGCAGTTTAGTATCAGCACTGATATTAGCTGTCTTCTAGAATCACTTTGTACATTGCCCCAAAAATGTTTTGCCAGATCCCTGGCGTCCTCAGTGGTTTATGGGCAATGACACTAAATACGTGGCATTATTTTCTTTAATATTCACCAGAAAAAAATAACGCGAAATAGGGATGGTCAAGGCAAAAGAAGGGGACTGAAGATGGGTACACAGCCCTGGGCCTATGATACATTTGATTGGCCCCTGGTGAAAACAGTTTTTCATGGGCTAAATGCATGGTCCAACTATGCTTTGCATAACTCTGTATTGCAAATTTCGATCACATATTTGTGTAGCAAGTTGCATATATATATATATATATATATATATGCAAAACCAATGAAAAAAGAAGAAAAAAAAGAGAGACTGGCACTACACCATCCACACTACACCTTTCAATCTATCATTTCTAGGGAACACTGGACAGCAGGTTACATTGCCGGCCCAGGCTCAGCAGTCAACGCTGATGACGCCATTGATTAGCCTGCAGCCTGGCAGCGGTCACACGCATGTAGATGACATGTCACAGTACCAATTCAGTGACTGAAAATGACAGCATGGATGGAACAGGATGTTAGAGGGTCATTTTTTTTATTCATTACTTAGAAGGGTTGGCCCATCTCATACATTGGGGCATAATACTAGGATATGCCCCCAATGTCACCTTTGGGACCCACACTTATGTCTAAAACAAAGTCCGCAAAGAGAAGGAGAGCAGACCACACATGCGCGGCCGTCCTCCATTAATTTCTATGGGAGTGCCGAAGATAGCAGAGCACGCCGGAAGTCCCTTAGACATGAATGGGAAGCGCACTGCACAAGTGTGTCCACCACTCCATTCACTTTTATGGGGCTGACACAAGCCAGCACCTATCAGGGCACATTCTAGTGATATGCCTCCAATATATGAAATGATAGAACCCCTTTAAGGCTAGTTCCACACCTGCGCTAAAATTATCCGGCATGCTGTTTAGGATTTCTGTCGGGCCAAAACCCGGCGCTCATGCTGCAAACTGTCCGGATCCCATTATTCAGGTGTGGAACTAGCCTGACCTTACCTGATAGTATACCAGAATCTCAATGATAAAACTGCAAGTATGTATTTACTCATTTGACATGCTAAACACTACAGTATAAGCAAGTGATACCCTGTTTGCATTTGAAATAGATACTATTCACATTTGCAACGTTACTGATCACAAGATGGCAGTATAACACAATTCTTACTACCCACAGCGCATATACTATGGCAAAATTGCAGTGTCTGATATATATAATATTTTGGGGGAGATCTATCAATTTCTGGCATTTTATGCAGGCCGCATGACAGAATGAAATCTATGGCAGCTCACAGCTGCCGTAGATTTTTGTTTTCATTTGCGCCTGAAGGTAAATGTGGTGGACCCAATGGCCCCGCACAATCACTGCCCTTGTCACATCCTCTTTTAGGGAAAGTAACGAGGGCAGTGCAGAAATGCCACTTGCAACTAAATTGTCTCAAGTGGCATTTAAAAAGTCGTAACTTTTTAAATGTGGTACAAAGAGATGACAAATCTATGTGTTATAAAACACAATACAGTATAAATATTGGAGGTCTCAGTGATGATTTGCACAAGTGAAGGTCCTAGCAATATCTGTAACACTATATTCCGGTAGTTTGTAGAGCTGGCATCTTCTTAGGCAGCAGAGAAACTGCTGGACCACACCTGGCGCCGACTCTCAGGTAAAACTACAAGCCCTTGACATTATATACATCCTAGCAATAAAGGTCATTATGTAAAAAAAATATATACAACCGGCTTTAGAAAACCTTGTCCCCTTGGTATGCCATCACTGTCCCCTGAATAACCGGCTTAGGGCGGGTTCACATTGGCGTTACTAATTCCGTTATTCAGGGGCGTAGCTAAAATGGGCCCTGGTGCAAGAGTTCAGCTTGGGCCCCAGTCCCTCAGTGCTTGTTGGCAAGGGGCAGGGATGCACATATCATTGAAAGGGCACCCCCATATGCCAAATTCTTAACCTAACCCCTTCCCTTCAGCCAGAGGTGTAAATTGACCTGTATGCACTTTCTATAATGCCAGTGTCTTATGTGGCACAAGGGTCTGTGGGCCCCTCAGGCTCCTGGGCAAGGTAGCGACTGCTACCTCTGCACCCCTATAGCTACGCCCCTGCCGTTATTGTGTTCCTTTATAACATGGTAATAATGGAAAATAACAGAATTCGTAGGGCAGAATTCAAAACGGAAACCTTTAGAGGCATTCCGTTTTGATCCGTCATAATGGAGGTTTATGGGCAAGCATAACAGAACCGCCTGTCGACATGTCATATCACTACATAATTCACGACATATCACTGCAAGTCTGAAAACACACTTGCTATTTTTATGCAGTTTGAGGCACAATTTTTAATGCCGTTTCTTGAGCCAAGGCTAGAGCTCCAAAGATACACTGCTAGGGAACTTGTGAGTCCCATTGAGGACCGCGTGATGCTAATGTCTGTAAAGTGCTGCGGAATATCTAATGGCATGCGCCCCTTTCTCCAGCTTTTCCAATGACTTCTACTCTACACAGTCGGTCCCTAGAGCTAGACGCTGCTGCTTCCCCCACAGCAAGGACTATTCCCGATGTTATGTCTGGCACTCGCAACTACTCCAGACGAGCACTCCTACACACTGTGCGTGTCACGGATCAGCGGGTGTGAACCCACTCTGCCACTGACTGGCTATACTCTGGAGCGGCGTGTCTAAGCAACGAGAGCCTCAGATGGGGAGGATAGACCTGAGCCATTAGGGTAGTTGCCAGGGGCTACTCCAGAGCAATCCCTGAGTCAGTGGCAGCTGGCTGGTGGACCAGGAGATACCTGGGTAGGTACCAGAAGTACACGCATAGTCAGGCAGGTGAGGTCGTTACCAGGAGCAACAGTGCAGTACCGAAGGATGAGGCAGAGGCGTAGTCAGACGGGCAAAGGTCACCTAACCTAACCCACACACCTCACGGAGTAATGCGCTCCGCCCTTAGAGCAGTGTAACTCAGGCTGTGTCCAGGGCTGAGTGGAAGCTGTGGAGCGGAATCCTAAAAGCAATACCACTTACAGAAACAGAGCCCAGGACCGCAGCCGTGAAATGGGAAGCACCGAGCACAGGTCACCGCAGAGCCCGGGACCGCGGCGATAAGCGGGAGAACAGTGGCGTACAGCAGCCACTGTTACAGTGCGCAGCCAGATGCATCACATTGGCCCACTGATCCTGCGCAAACGCTGTGCCCCAGTGTCTTTTTCTAATTACAGCTTGTGGGAAACCAGGGTGCATGTGTAGTTAATGAGCACCTAGTATTATTCGTCCACTAGAGGCCAGTATTTAGCCATAACCATTTTACATTCCTTTCTGCAGATGGCAATAACCATAACCTTGTGTTTCATACATTCTAGTCTTTGAATTTACGAATCTGCTATATCTGAAAAGGCTTTTGTATTTTTGTATATGTATTTAACAATAGTTCAATGAAAAAATAGTCAGATGTTATAGGGAATGGGATTTTATTAGATGAGGTATGCTCAACCTGCCCCCTTCAGCTGTTGCAAAACTACAACTCCCATCATGCCTGGAAAGCCTACAGCCAAGCATGGTGGGAGTTGTAGTTTTACAACAGCTGGAGGGCCGCAGGTTGGACATCCCTGTAAATGAACAAGGAAGTAAAATGTAGCAATCATGTTACTGAACTGACCACACTGTAACGTAGTCCACTCGTTTTGCAGCAAGGTCGAGTCATGGATCTTTATTCCAGTGCCCCATTTACACGTGGAACCGTTGCCTTTTGGCTATCGCCATCAGTCCCATAAACAATAAATGGAGCACAGGACCCTTAATTTTATGATTGGTGGTCAGACACTGATCAGGTATGTATCACCTATCCCAGGGATCAGCAACCTCTGGCACTCCAGCTGTTCTTATACTACAGCTCCCAGAATCCTCATTTATGGTAGTTACAACAACAGCCGAGCAAGCGTGCCTGCTGGGAGTTGTAGTTTCACAGCAGCTGAAGGTTACTGATGCCTGCCCTATCCTGTCAATTTACCCCAATGTGACAATAGTTCCAGCATTTTACATTTGTGTGCAAGAATTTGAATATTTTACTGGATCCATCCTCCATAATCCCTCCTGACCTCTGCACGGGTCACAGAACATGCCTGTAAAACACTCCCATCCTCCTGTCCATTGTGTCTATGGCCCATGGTGGCTCCTGTAAAGCATATCTCTAAGGGTACGGCTACATGATAATATTTGTCAGGCATACAACTACACTGCGACATGTGTCACAGCAATGTCACCCAACATTTTTTGTAATGATGATCAATAGTCACCTCATAGTCGCAACATGTTGCATATTGCAGTACGACACCATTGGCTATCATTACAAAAAGATTTAGCACGAAATTGACAAATAGTGACGTGACAAATGTCATGTAGCCCTAACCTAAATGCCATAAACAGCTCAGGCAAGATGTCTGCCCCCACAATCATGTTCAAGAAGCAGAATAAAAAAATCTACAGTCATACAATAAGAACGTTGGATATGTGTCGCTATCTGTTTTTAACTGGTGATACATTTCCTTTAATATACGTAGTCCCTTCAAAGTAAGATGTGCTGAAAGAGCATGTAAAGCAGGCATCCTCAAACTGCGGCCCTCCAGCTGTTGTAAAACTACAACTCCCACAATGCCCTGCTGTAGGGTGATACCTGTAGGCTGTTCAGGCATGCTGGGAGTTGTAGTTTTGCAACAGTTTGAGGATGCCTGATGTAACGGTTCAATTTGTAGCATGCATCAGCTTAATTTGCTCTGGACACCTGCAGCCTGGGCCCCTGGGACTCTTTGGGGAAGATTTACTAAGGAACTTGTGACAGGTTTAGACGTAATAAGTGTCGCAATTCGACTTTTGTTTGGGCCATGTACACTAGTCCGGGTCTGCCAGTTTCATAGGCACAAATCTGCAGACTGATGCCCTTTAAACTGCTACATATAGGATAGACTTCAACAATACATACTTACGGCTGGCAGAATCCTTGTAGTGATCCCCTACTCTTTTTGTATCCAGGGTGATCCAGAAGGTCAATGCTACCTTGGCGGACACCAGACAGCAGTCTGCTGGAGTTTGGACTTTCTAGATAAAGTGCAAAGAATGCTCAAATCTTGCTTATTTCTTATGTCTTTGAAGAGACAAAAATACCTTCTCTATATAATTTATCCGTCTTCGCTTACCCTTCACCCTCTCTCTCCCCTCCACCTTTTTTTTCTCCTTTATTATTTAAAGGGGTTATCCGGCCCCTGCAATGCCCCCCCCCCCCCCCCCCCATATGTCAGGGCCCCTGACAATGTACTTACTTCGTTCTTTGGCACCCATGTCTCGTTTCTGAAGCCTGCACGGCCATCGCTGCATCTCCCTGTCAGCGTCACGGATGGGTCAGCCAATGGCAGGCAGTGACTGGGACAAGCCTCCCTAGCGTCACCTGCGATGCTTGGCAGGCTCGTCCCCGTCACTGCCTGCCATTGGCTGCCGCTCCCCGAATGTTTTCATCCGCATGATAGGGAGATGCAGCGGCGGCCATCAGAAGCGACGTGGGTGCTGGGGAGCATATGGGGGGCTTTTCAGGGGTCAGATAACCTCTTTAAGGATCAGGGGTGTTAGTTGATTATATCATCGTTACTGATGCGTTCTCTATTGAATGCTTGAATTTTTCTGTTTATCAAACTATATAAAGAAGTGAAAATAAAAAAGGGAAATCACAAGGTTCTACACTGGAACCAACTATTTATTAAAATTTTTAAATGAGAGCATTTAATTACATTTAATAAACAGTTGGTTCCAGTGCAGCAACTTGTGGTTCCCCTTTATTTTTACTTCTGTTCTTCCGTCTCCGGTTTCCTGGTGGATTATCTGACAGGACAGGAGCCTGGGACCTTTTGGATGAGGTTATTCATACTTTGTTGGTATGGTGTTGTGCCTGGCTTCCACAACTATTTACGTGGTCCACATTGGTGTGGGGTATCAGTCCTTCAGGTGTTGCGCTAAGGGAGCGCCCCTGTATTTCTCATCTGAACTATTTATTTAAGCAAGCATTATAATAATATTTTTTGCTTTAATGTCTTTTAGGCACTATGGGGGAGATTTAGGCCCCTTTCACACAGGCGAGAATTCCGTATTGCACCCGCACTGAATCCGGACCTATTCACTTCAATGGGGCTGTGCAAATAAGTGGTGATTTTCAAGTATCACTTGTGCGTTGCGTGAAAATCGGAGCATGTTCTATATTCTGCGTTTTTCACGTCAACACAGGCCCCAAAGAAATGAATTGGGCTGCGTGAAAATCGCAAGCAAGTGCGGATGCGGTGTGATTTTCACGCATGGTTGCTAGGAGATGATAGGGATGAGCGACCCTGGACCCCATTAAAGTCAATTCACTGTATAACATGGATATAAGGGAAAATATTAGCATTATTAATACAGACTGCTTACTAAAATGTCGATTGAGGGGTTAGAAAAAAAATAAAAAATTAACTCGCCACTAGTTTGCGCAGCCGGCATCGTCTTCTTTCTTCTTCTTTCAGGACTTGCAAGAGGACCTTTGATGACGTAATCGCGCTCACCACGTGGTGACGTCAGAGCAGGTCCAAGTCAATGAAGATAGAAGGATCTTCTATCTTCATTCAGCAGGACCTGCGCTGACGTCACCACGTGGTGAGTGCGATTACATAATCAAAGGTCCTCTTGCAAGTCCTGAAAGAAGAAGAAAGAAGACGATGACAATGCCGGCTGCGCGAACAAGTGGATGAGGCGAGTACATTTTTTTGTTTTTTAACCCCTCAATCGATATTTTAGTAAGCAGTCTGTATTAAGAATGCTATTATTTTTCCTTATAACCATGTTATAAAATCTACAGAACACCTAACCGAAACCCGAACTTCAGTGAAGAAGTCCGGGTTCGGGTCTGGGTACCACATTCAGTTTTTTATCATGCGCCTGCAAAACGCATTGCACCTGCGCGATAAAAACTGAACAACGCAATGGCAGTCAAAACTGACTGAAATTGCGTGCGCACTCGCAATGCACACGCGACTCATTCAGAGCAAATCCAGGACGCCCGTGTGAAAGAGGCCTTATATAAACTGGGGTAAAGGTAAACTGACTTTGTAGCCCATAGCAACCAATCACATTCTACCTTTCATTTTTCAGAGCTCCTTTGGAAAATGAAAGGTGGAATCTAATTGGCTGCTATTGGCGACAAAGCCAGTTTTGATAAATCTCATCCTATGTTTCATTCTTACTGTTTTGTCTATTTTGTGTCTGCTTATCTATCAATACTTTTGAAACATAAATGTCTGTGTGAACTGCTTTTTTTTCCCTCCCATTTATCCCTATACTTAACCCTATCAGCCCTGGAGGGTTTATTGTTTTTGCATTTTCGTTTTTTCACTCCCTGCCTTTCTGGGGTGATAACTTTTTAATGTTTCCATTCACATAGCCGTATCAGGGCTTGTGTTTTACAAGACAAGTTGCACTTTCTAATTCCTTCATTTAATAATGTAGATGATGTTGTGGGAAACCAGAAAAAAATTCGGACCTGTTACTTTCATTCTCCAGGTCAGTATGATTACGGTGATACTACACATGTATAAATTTTCTTGCATGTTAATACTGAAGAAAAAATAAAAACGGAAAAATGTTTTTCTTTTCATTGCTGTATTCTGACCCCTATACCTTTTGTCATAGTTATGTATACGGAACAGTGTGAGGGCTCATTTTTTGCTGGGAGATCTGTACTTTTCATTGATACCATTCTTGTGTGTGTAAGACTTTTCGATTACCTTTTCATTACATTTTTTGTGGGAGCGTTTCACCGTATGGGAAAAAATATATATATTTTAATAGTATGGGCATTTTTTGCACGCGGCAACACCCATTATGTGTATTTTTTTTGTATTGCTTACATTTTTTATTTACATTTGGGGAAAGGGGATGATTACATTTTAATATTTTGTAAATTTTATTTTATTTTTTACACAATTGTATAGTTCCCACAGGGAACTATAACAAGCAGTCATAAGATTGCTAATGTTTTGGAGTGTATGATAGTTTTAGTGTATTCTTATACACTTCCGGCGCTTCCGGGTTTTAGAGCATTCAGATGCTGTGGTCAAGTTCGACCATGGCTTCTGAAGGGTTAAAAGTCTTAAATCGGCATTACCGCCTGTTGTGGACTTTAGCTGCAGGTGTCTGCTGTATGAAACAGCAGGTAGCCGTAGAACCTGCTGCATGCGCAAGCGGGCGCCATCTTTAAAGTCCTGGCCAACGTCGTACATGTACGTCTCTCATTGCAATACCGGATCCGTTTTTCCGGTGTCATCAGGCAAAACGGATCCGTTTTTTTTTTTTTTTTTTTTTAAAGGTCTGCGCATGCGCAGACCGGAAGGACGGATCCGGCATTCCGGTATTTTGAATGCCGGATCCGGCACTAATACATTCCTATGGAAAAAAATGCCGGATCCGGCATTCAGGCAAGTCTTCAGTTTTTTTCGCCGGAGATAAAACCGTAGCATGCTACGGTTTTCTCTTTTGCCTGATCAGTCAAAACGACTGAACTGAAGACATCCTGATGCAAACTGAACGGATTACTCTCCATTCAGAATGCATGGGGATATGCCTGATCAGTTATTTTCCGGTATAGAGCCCCTGTGACGGAACTCTATGCCGGAAAAGAAAAACGCTAGTGTGAAAGTACCCTAATCGGGAAGGGGTTAAAGAGATGTAAAAACAACTGGAAAAAAAATGACAAAAGCTACAGCATGCTGCGTCCTGCATTTCATATTTCCCATAGACCTTCAGCTAACATCTGAATTGTTTTAATTACAAAAAAATGCATCACAAAAATGCATCCTGCCCCTAAAGAATGTGTAAAAGCACCTTACTGACCTAAACAGTGCTATACCAGCAAAGCAATGGTGAACTTCTACTCTGGTTCTGAATTCTGCTGCTGTGCTTTGTCTAATCTGATAATCAAGATCTGCTATAAATATTTAGCCAGCTCATTCAGATTGCCTGAGAATCCAAGTACATTTGACAAGTATATTTTGGATGGATCTGTCTGGTCTCTTGCTCTTGTGGATTTTGCCTCAAGCTGCCTTGTTCCAAGTTATTCTTGGTATTTGTGGTCGTAAAACGTAGAAACATAGAATGTGTCGGCAGATAAGAACCATTTGGCCCATCTAGTCTGCCCAATATACTGAATACTATGGATATCCCCTGGCCCTATCTTATATAAAGGATGGCCTTATGCCTATCCCATGCATGCTTAAACTCCTCCACTGTATTTGCAGCTACCACTTCTGCAGGAAGGCTATTCCATGCATCCACTACTCTCTCAGTAAAGTAATACTTCCTGATATTACTTTTAAACCTTTGCCCCGCTAATTTAAAACTATGTCCTCTTGTAGCAGTTTTTCTTCTTCTTTGTGCTCTGTAGAGCGGCATGAGCACCTCCCTCTTTCTACTGGTAATGCCTCTCCCTATACACCCAAGCATTCTGCTAGCATTTCCTGCTGCTCTATGACATTGTCTGCCTACATTTAACCACTTCCCATCTGGGCAATTTGCCCCCTTCCTGACCAGGCCAAATTTTGCAAAACCACTTTATGTGGTAATAACTTTGGAACGTCTTTACTTATCCAAGTCATTCAGAGATTGTTTTCTCGTAACACATTGTACTTCATGATAGTCATAAATTTTAGTCAATATATTTCACCTTTATTTATGAAAAAATACCAAATTTACCAAAAATTTATAACGATTAGCAATTTTCTAAATTTCGATTTCTCTGCTTTTAAAACAGAAAGTAATACCTCATAAAATATTTATTACTTAACATTCCCCAATGTCTACTTTATGTTGGCATCACTTTGGAAATGTCATTTTATTTTTTTAGGACGTTAGAAGGCTTAGAAGTTTAGAAGCAATTCTTCTAATTTTTAAGAAAATTGCCAAAACCCACTTTTTAAGGACCAGTTCAGGTCTGAAGTCACTTTGTGGGGCTTACATAGTGGATACCCCCATAAATGACCCCATTGTAGAAACTACACCCCTCGAGTTACTTAAAACCGATTTTACAAACTTTGTTCACCCTTTAGGCGTTCCACAACAATTAAAGGAAAATGTTGATCACATTTTTAAATTTAACTTTTTTGGCAGATTTTCCATTTTAATCCAATTTTTTCTTTAACACATCGATGGTTAACAGCCAAACAAAACTCAATATTTATTACCCAGATTCTGCGGTTTACAGAAACACCCCACATGTGGTCATAAACTGCTGTATGGGCACACGGCAGGGCGCAGAAGAAAATGGTTTTTAGATGCCATGTCCCATTTGAAGCACCCCCTGATGCACCCTTACAGTAGAAACTCCCAAAAAGTGATCCCATTTTGGAAACTAGGGGATAAGGTACCAGTTTTATTGGTACTATTTTTGGGTACATATGATTTTTTGATCATTCATTATAACACTTTATGGGGCAAGGTGACCATAAAAGTTTTTTATTTATTTATTTTTACAGCGTTCACCTGAGGGGTTCGGTCAAGTGACATTTTTATAGAGCAGATTGTTACGGACGTGGCGATACCTAATATGTATACTTTTTCTTATTTATTTAAGTTTTACACAATAATAGCATTTTTGAAACAAAAAAATAATGTTTTAATGTGTCCATGTTCTGAGAGCTATAGTTGTTTTTTTTTTAGAGCTTTTCTTATGATGGGGCTCATTTTTTGCAGGATGAGGTGACGGTTTTATTGGTACCATTTTGTGGGACATACGCCTTTTTGATCACTTGGTGTTGCACTTTTTGTGATGTAAGGTGACAAAAATTGCTTGTTTTGACACCGTATATATATTTTTTTTTTACAGTGTTCACCCGAGGGGTTAGGTCATATTTTTATAGATCTGGTTTTTACGGACGCGGCAATACCTAATATGTATACTTTTTATCATTTATTTCACTTTAACACAATAACAGCATTTTTGAAACAAAAAAATGATGTTTTAGTGTCTCCATGTTCTAAGAGCTATAGTTTTTTAATTTTTTTTTAGAGATTTTCTTATGTAGGACATAACTGCTAAACTATAGACATTAAAACTCTCAGGGATGCGGTCTTATTCACTTTGTTCTACCTATATGCTCTGTATTTCACTGTTATAGCTGGCTTGTATCAATGGACTGAACAGCAGAGGGGTTGGAACTTGGGGAGGGGAACTGGAGGGGGTGAAGGATAGGGAATTGTGACGGATAGTGAATATACGTGAGGTCCTTTATAAATAAGTTTATAGGTGGTGTTGCTTTCACTTTCGTTTGTGATTATTACAGCACCTGCCGCTCTTATTTTTCCTCCTCCTGCTCAGCTGCTGCTCCTATTTCTCCTCTTCCCTCTCTACTGTTATATCACTTGTCCTATATTTTCTATTATTGCCGCCTGCTATATAACTCTGTCGATATGCCCATGTATTTGAGCGTGCTGCGCTTCCTGTTCCGGCCCGTCGGCCATGTGACCGCCGGGACTGGAGAGTGCAGGAGCTGTGTGAGACCTCAATCAGTCCTGCACTGAGGCTGTTCAGCGCTGTATTGCGCTATACAGCCTCTCTGGGGGGTGTATTTCTCCTGTAACTGGGGCTACTATGTCAGCCCCAGTTACAGGAGAAATCAACAGTGAAAAAAAAAAAGAAAAAGTGAAGTAAATGTCCCCCAGAAGTCTTGTATGACCTAATGGGGGACGAAAAGTGTAAAATAAAAAATAAATAAATAAAGTGTTAAAAAAAAGGTTTCACATGTAAAAAAAATATATTCCCCAAGTAAGGAATAAAAATAAAATGTTAAAAATAGAAAAATAAAATAAAATAGACCTATTTGGTATTGCCGCGTCCGTGACGGTGGGCTCTATACACAGCGCTCGGTGAGCACTCTGTATGCAGCGATCCAGAAGGCAGGGACACCTGGGCACTGTCCCTGCCTTCTCTCTGGGTTGCCCTGCTGTCACTGACAGCGAGCAACCCAATCAGCAGCTGCACGATTAACGTGCAGCTGCAGTTTCTGAACGGACGTCAGCGTGCAGACGGGAGGTGGTTAAGTCTTCTGAAATAATGACCCCTAAATCCCTTTCCTCAGATACTGAGGTTAGGACTGTATCACTGATTTTATATTCTGCTCTTGGGTTTTTATGTCCCAGGTGCATTATCTTGCACTTATCAACATTACATTTTAGTTGCCAGATTTTTGACCATTCCTCTAGTTTTCCTAAATCCTTTTCCATTTGGTGTATCCCTCCAGGAACATCAAACCTGTTACAAATCTTTGTGTCATCAGCAAAAAGACACACCTTACCATCGAGGCCTTCTGCAATTTCGCTGATAAAGATATTAAACAATATGGGTCCCAGAACAGATCCCTGAGGTACCCCACTGGTAACAAGACCATGGTCTGAATATACTCCATTGACTACAACCCTCGGTTGTCTGTCCCTCAGCCACTAATCCATTCAACAATATGGGAGTCCACGCACAAAGACTCCTTGACTATATCCTTGACTTTATACTGACTTGTTCTTTGGTTACTGTTTAGTTCCTAAACTGCTCTCCTGGTGATGACCCTTGGCTACGTTTGTGACTACTTCCTGATGACTTCACTCCTGTCTTGTCCTTTGGTTACCACATTTAGCCCTAATGTCTCCACCTCCTGTGGAGTGCTACCCACTTTCAGATTGAGTCTTCATATTGATGACCATCTGACTATGCTGTGACCTCCATACTGTGTGACTGGGCACTGCTCCAGGTATTTACTATTTCTGACCAAAGCCTATTCCTGGTTGCTGCTCCTGGTACCACCAGAAATCTGCAACTAACTGTAATTCCTGGTCTCCTGGGCAGGACAGTTTCTAGGGAAATTTACCAACAGGGCTGGAACAGCCTGCCAGAATTACTAACGCAGTTGTGAAAGTAGCCTAATACAGCCCCACATACCTCTTATATCCAGTGACGTCTCCTTTGATGTAGATGTTCTCTTTCTTTATCTTCTCCATTCAGACCAGACCGCCATGATGATTTCTGGAACACAATGCTCTAAAAAATAACTGCACCCAGCAAATAGTGTCCCTGACAATAATAGTGTAACCATGATGTCCCCCAAAAATAACTGTGCTAAGCTGATACTGTGCCATGGCGCCCCCACAGTAATAGTGCTCCCAAAAATCACAACAATAGTGATAATTCTGTGCCAGAGTGCACTTAGTAGCAATAGTGCATCTACAGTGCCCCCAACAGTAATTGTGTCCTAGAAGTACGGTAATAATGCTCCCATAGTCCCCCAGTTGTAATAAAGCCCACCACAATAGTAGTAATAATTCTATTTATAGTGTGCGCCAGTGCAAAAATTGTCCCACTGTGTGTCAGTAAAAAAAAAACAAAAAAAAATCTCTTAGTGCCCCCAGTAGAGCCAATATCCCCAGAATGCCCTCATGTGTTCCAATGACCAGTACTGTGTGCCACTAGAAAAAACACTTAGTGTCCCCAGTTGAGCTTAGGTGCCCATAGTGCCCCTATAATTTGTGACAGTATAAAATACTCCTATATAGTGCCCCCAGAAAATGCCCTATAGTGCTCCTCCCCTGTTCCCATAGTGTCCTCCATAATGTGCCAGTATAAAATGCCCCTATAGACTGCCCCACATGTAGTGTCCCACTAGGTAAACGTGGGCACTACACAAGGGTCAATTGGGCCACGTGGTTCTCCTACTCCTGAGGGACAGTGGCAGTGTATTTAACAGTCCATTTTCATGTATTTCCATATGCTTTTATGTGTATTCTTCCCTGTTGATGTGTGAAGCAGGCCTATTGGGGTGTAGTTAATCATCCTAGACACTAGAGGGAGATAGGGAGCCCCTAGTATATATATTTAGGTCCAGACAAGGAGGAGGGAGTCTGTGTAGTCAGGAGTCTGTGTGAAGACAGAAGTGAGAGGGCACCTTAGTCAGAGAGAAGTCAGTGAGAGGGCCTCCTCCTGACATGCAGCTAGACAGTCCAGGCTTCTAGTTGCCACCAGGAGGCTAGTGGAAGAACCCTAGCCTGCCTGAAGTTCTTGAGCCTGAGTTAGCTCAGAAGATTCACCCCAGGAGAAGGGTTTGCCTCCTGGGAGAAACCAGCAGTTCCCACAGAGCAAAGAGCAGAGCAGAAGAGTATTCCAGCCTAGACAAGTAAGCTGAAGGGCAGAAGGATCATTAACCTAAAGCAAGGGATATATACCTGAGGAAGTTTGTTACCAAGGATAAAGCCTTAGGGCATACGGGTCTTGGGATTGAGACAGCCAGGAGTTCTGATGAATAGTGCACAGGATTTCTGAGGAAAGGTGCAGCCTGGACTGTAAGTGTTGTTTACCCTCTGAGTATCTTGCAAAGAACAGTGTACCTGCCATTATTGTGTAAGCCTGCTTATACCTGCTGCTGCCAAGTGGAACTGAACTTGAACTGTATAAAGTTAACCGTTTCCAGTAAAAGAAGTTTGGTTCACCTCAACATCGTGTTCCTCACTTATTACTATTATAAAGCGGTGTGCCACCGTTACAGGCACTGGTGTCACAAATCATAAAGGGACCTTGCCCCAGGAACATTAAACATCTGCAACATCCAGGGCACCTCACCCAACATCAGGCCTGGTCCCTATACATTGAGAGTGCCCCAGAGGACTTCTGTGCCAGCCTCTCCATCACTGCTGTACGCCTGCCCAGGGTCTCCCTACAAACTGTGAGTAACCCAGAGCAACCCTCGTTTGCCTATTAACCGTGACCTCACATCGCAATACCCTGCAGGTCGGCGTACTGCACACATAGATGCCCCCATAATGCTCCTCTCCCCCTTCCCCATAGTGGCACCAAAATGGTTGCCAGTATTAATGCCCCTATATAATGCCCCCATACTGCTATTCTCCCCCACTTCTCCATAGTGCCCCCCATAATGCGTGCCAGTAAATAGGGCCCCCAGTAAATGCCCCCATAGTGCTCCTTTACCCCCCACTTATCCATAGAGCCCCCCATGAGTGCCAGTATATAGGGCCCCCAGTAGATGCGTCCCCTCTTCTCCATAGCGCCCCCCCATATTGTGCCAGTATATAGGGCCCCATAGTACTTCCCCTCTTCTCCATAGTGCCCCCCATATTGTGCCAGTATATAGTGCCCCCCCTATTTGTGCAAGTATATAGAACCCCCATAGTGCTTCCCCCTCTTCTCCATAGTGCCCCCATATTTTGGCAGTAAATAGGGCCCCCATAGTGCTGCCCCTCTTCTCCATAGTGACCCCTCCATATTGTGCCAGTATATAGAGCCCCCATAGTGCTTCCCCTCTTCTCCATAGTGGCCCCCCCATATTGTGCCAGTATGTAGGGCCCCCATAGTGCTTCCCCTCTTCTCCATAGTGCCCCCCCATATCGTGCCAGTATATAGGGCCCCCATAGTGCCCCCCCCTATTTGTGCCAGTATATAGAACCCCATAGTGCCCCCATATTTTGGCAGTATATAGGGCCCCCATAGTGCTGCCCCTCTTCTCCATAGTGCCCCCTCCTTATTGTGCCAGTATATAGAGCCCCCATAGTGCTTCCCCTCTTCTCTATAGTGCCCCTCCATATTGTGCCAGTATATAGGGCCCCATAGTGCTTCCCCTCTTCTCCATAGTGCCCCTCCATATTGTGCCAGTATATAGGGCCCCTTTCTTGTCACATTATACTATAAATAATAAAAACAATAAACACATATACTTACCTTATGCTGCTGTTAGCGATGCAATGCAGGCCTCTTCTGGCCTGTGTCCCGCTCTGTACGGCTCAGGCGGCGCGATGACGTCATTGCGCCGCCTGCACCGGCCTCTGATAGGCTACAGGCACTGTAGCCTATCAGAGGAAGGGGCAAAGGAGATACCTCTTCCTTGCTCCTCCGCACCGTTTATCTGTATCGCTGTCCTGAGGACGGCGATACAGATGAATTTGGAGATGAGCACTTCCACTCATCTCCACTCCTGCTGCCTCCGGACAGAAAGGGCTCCCCTCCGGCGCTGGGCCCTGCTGACGGCGCCTCCCCCCCCCCCTTTCTGTCCTGAGGGATGCGCCCCGTGTGGTCGCACCCCTCTAGAAACGGCCCTGCTCCTGGCAGTGGTGTATCTTGGTTTTGTGCTGCCCTAGGCGAGACTAAACGCGGGCACCCCCCTAATATAAATTTGACCCACCCCTTCCTTGTTAAAAAACAATGTGCAGCTAGAGTTAGTACAGTATTAATCCCTCCCTAATTCTCCCTCCTCTAACCACCCAACGGGTCCCAACCCCCTTACCCCAAAAAACAACTAAGTAATAGATTTTTTGTGAATTACTGTAATTTAAGTACTTACAGTTTTTGAAGACAGCAGGCTCAGGGATCAGTGCATTGGTGGCCGGGGCCTGGCCTCAGTGTTCACGGTGACCGTGTGCAGGATCCGCTCTGCACTTGGAGGAAATAAGGCTCACCCTAGCGTTGCCGGCCCGTGACTCCACCTCCGTGTGACATCACAACGGCAATGTGAGGACGCAAAAGGCAGGGGAGGTCAGGAGGAAGTCAGGAGGGGGAGGAAGTAAGTTTTTCAACTCCTTCACTATGCGGCGCCGGCAATGCCGCTCGCATAATGAAGGATCAGACAAGGGGCAAAAAATATATTTAGCATATTGTGTAACTATCACTAAGCAAACAAGGCATTTTGCCGCCCCCTTTTCAAGTGCCGCCCTAGGCAAATGCCTTGTTTGCCTTGTGATAGATACACCCCTGGCTCCTGGGCGTTGTGTGCCTATGTTCTGGACTCCGCTCCCCGCTTCACCATTCAGCTCAGCTGCCAGCACAATATGCTGTCACACATCGCACTGCTGGGGTGTATAGGAGCATGCTGGCCGGGAATCAGCCTCTGCTGCTCTCATACAACAGCGCGATGTGTGATAGTATCCTGATGCTGCTGTGAGCATGGGAGGAACCAATTACCATAATTACTGTGAGGGGCACAATGTGGGCATTGCTAATGTGAAGGGGGGCACATATAGGCATTACTACTGTAAAGGGGGAACAGTGTGGGGAAGCAGTGTGAAGCGAGGAACCCCCCCTCCCCCCGAACCTGTCCCAGTGACAATCTAGGATGAGTGGCTGGAGTGAGGTACAGTAGATAATCAGTTTTTACTTACTTGCTTTATCAATGTGTCTAAAATAAGATGCACCAGAAATCCTGCTAGAATTTAGATGTAGCCACAGTAATAAACGTGGGCCATTGTGTTTATGAAATAAAACAAATTACAGCTAAGGCTACTTTCACACTGGCGTTTCTGGGTCCGCTTCTGAGATCCGTTTCAGGGCTCTCACAATTGGCCCAAAACGGATCAGTTCAGAATGCATCAGTTTGGCTGCGTTTGGTCTCAGCTTGCAGCGTCTTGGTGACCGTCTGACTATGCGGAGTTAAACGGATCCGCCCTGACTCACAATGTAAGTCAATGGGGATGGATCTGTTTTTCACTGACACAATATGGTGCAATTGAAAACGGATCCGTCCCCCATTGACTTTCAATGTAAGTCAGGACGGATCTTTTTTTTTTATAAATAATGCAAACGGATCTGTTATGAACGGATACAAGCGTTTTCATTATCGGTGCGGATCCGTCTGTGCAGATACAAGACGGATCCGCACTGGACGCCAGTGTGAAAGTAGCCTAAGGGCTGGGGATTGCTTAGATAAAAGGGTTTTTCCAGTAATAATAATTTTCTTTAGCAAGTGCCCACAGCCTGCTCCCTGCTGCTCCGGTTTTCCTCTGTCGCCATCTTCTGGCAGTGCATGGGCTGAAGCCAGTAGCTATGACAATGCCTATGAACCATCGTGTGGGGACCGGAAGATGGAGGCAGCACAAAGGACTGGAGCAGCAGGTAAGTATCAATCTTCTGTTTCAGGGGGCAAGCTGCGGGCACTTGCTAAAAAATCATTACCAGAAAACCCCAGTACCTGGACCATTTTACCTCCCCACATGGCAATAGCCATAACCTTTTTGATTTTCCATTCATATAGCTAATGAGGGCTTTTGTATTTTTTTATTTGAATTTACCATGTCTGTGGTTAAATTGAAAAAAAAAAAAAAAAAACAGACACATTTCCGCCCAGGTTTTTGGAGTCTGACATCAGTTTTCACTATTCTGTGGATCAGTGCATTAAATGATGGGGTTCGGCGGGATGGCCACTCCCCACTATTGCGGCTGGGTACCCGTTGCATATGGAGTAGGCTCACTGCAGCAGCCCGCTCCATACATTCCCTCAACCACAGTGAGGTACGAGTACACCACGATGGTCTAAGGGGTTTGCCAGTTTACCCTACTAGCAGCATATTTGCAGGGAACAGCATATGCACCCAGCTACTGACAAGTATTACTCAAGTGGCGCTGATGTCCTATGGTTTAATAAGACTCATTTGTATTTACATGCAGGTCCGCTGAATGGGTCCAGATCTGGTCCAGATCTGTTCAGCAAAAAACGGAACAGATCAGGAAACAAACAACGGACGTGTGAATGGACCCTTACACTGGGGACTGACTGCCCATTCACATGGGAATATTGGCAGTCTGTCTTCTTTAAGGTATGTGCACACAGTGCAGATTTACTTGCAGAAAATCTGATTGTAATCTGCACCAAAACTGCACATAAATCCACACTACATGTTGCGGTTTTTGGTGCAGATTTTCCGCAGCTCTCACCCTTCCATTGAAAAGGGTGAAATCCACACAAGAAAAATGCAACAATTGCGATTTTGCCAGATTTTAAAATCTACACAGGTCAATTTACTAAGAAAATGTTTTGTCTAATCTCCTAGACTTTGCTGGTACTGTATTAAACCGGTTTTTCCACATGAAATTTGCGCTGAAAGATTTTTTGGGTGTGAATTAACGTGCACATTTCCTGTATCAGAATCTCTTCATTCAATTCAACAGGAAACTGATTCTGCAGTGGAAAACTCTGCATAAAGGTCTGTAACAAAATCCAGATCTAGTAATAAGGGTACTTTCACACTTGCGTTTTTCTTTTCCCGCATAGAGTTCCGTCACAGGGGCTCTATACCGGAAAAGAACTGATCAGTTTTATCCCCATGCATTCTGAATGGAGAGTAATCCGTTCAGTTTGCATCAGGATGTCTTCAGTTCAGTCGTTTTGACTGATCAGGCAAAAGAGAAAAGCGCAGCATGCTACAGTTTTATCTCCTGCGAAAAAAACGGAAGACTTGCCTGAATGCCGGATCCGGCATTTTTTCCCATAGAATACCGGATCAGTCCTTCCGTTCTGCGCAGACTGAAAAAAAAGGTGAAAAAAATAAATGCCGGATGACACTGGAAAGACGGATCCGGCATTTCAATGCATTTTTTCGACTGATCAGTCTTACTAATGCCATCATTAAGCATACATTTTGCCTGATCCGGCGACGGAACTGCTTGCCGGATCTCTCTGCTGCAAGTGTGAAAGAGGTCTTAGTTGGATCTCCCTCTGGTGTTTTTGTACTAGGACTGACGTGTGAAACACTGGTTTTAGTAACTTGCCCCCAATGTGGTTGTTCTCTTCTGTCAAATCCCAGCATTATAGCTTATGGCATTGTGAAACCCTCTCCTGTTCTGTAACTCTCACTTGTTTCTCTGGAAGCTGTTGAACATTTTGTTTGCAAGCCAAAGAAGGAAACAAACTGCTTCCGGTCTTGCATCAGATGGAGTGTGATCTTTCCTATTGGTGATGTTAAATTCATAGCTGACTTTAGATGCAGCACTGACAGCTTCTAAGGCGAACAAGACAGCCATAAAGCTCCTTTTTCTTATTTAACATTACATGATTAGAATTTCACATGCTTCAGACGCTTTCACATGGTCATTTTCACCAGTATTTGTAAGGTTATCTTCACACAAGCGGACTCCGGTGGGTGAACAGCCTGTCGGATTCGTCCTGCAGCTAGTTCACGTGTGCCCCCATTGACTATAATGGGGGCGAGGACAGATTTCCGACAGCAGCGCACGCTAAGAGGAGGCCGGACTAAAAGTACAGCATGCTACACCAGAAAATGTACGGGGGCCCATGCACATGTTCGTAACTGTTTTTGTGGTCTGCAAAACACGGATACCGGCCGAGAGCCTGCAGCCATTTTATTTTCACTCCTTCACAAATGTCCTATCCTTATCCGCAAAACAGACAATAGGACATGTTCTATTTTTTTTGTAGGGCCGCAGAACGGACTTACAGATGTGGACAGCACACGGGTTCACATTAGAGATGAGCGAATTTCATATTTTGAAATTCGTTTGTGCTTTGTTTGGTGGTGAAAGCAAAATTGCGTTATGGATTCTGTTACTACAGACCATAACGCAATTTATAACAGAATGCCTTTAGAAGCATTCCGTCATAATGCTGGAGTTCTCTGCTGCATAACGTAAACCGGACGGATCCGTTATGCAGGCCATAGACTTCTATTATGACAGAATGAATAACGGAATGCCTGTAAAGGCTTCTGTTATAGAAATGCGTTATGGTCCATGGTAACGGAATCCATAACGCAATTCTGCTTTTACCACCAAACGAAGTGTGAACGAATTTCATAACATGAAATTCGCTCATCCCTAGTGCACATCTTTTGCGGCCCACTGAAGTGAATGGGTCAACAAAATGTGGATCAGATGCGGACAAAAATATGTTCGTGTGCATGAGCCCCAAGGAAAAGATTTGTGCCCCTTCTCCATTTTGGGCGCTCTCTTCTTTTTAGCATACTAATACTGATGCAAAATGATAAGGGGGTCACTTATTAAGACCTGCGTTTTAGACGGCAGTCTTAATTTCCCCTATAGCTGGCGGTGGATCTGCCAGAGATATGTTGAGGCGCCACCCTCTACATAACTTTGGCAGATCCACCGCCGCTTCTAAATGTAAGACAGCTTGCTTGCTGTCTTACATCTAGACTATTTTCTATGCCTAAACCAGGCATAGAAAACGGTAAGTGAGACAGGACTGCAAGCCCGTCCCCTTCCCCCACCATGCTCACTTTTTCAGACCTGGCTTAAGTGGAGAAAAGTCGCAGATTGCAATCTGTGCCAGAAATACTCCTACTGTAGGTGTATTTCTGGTTAGAAATGACCCCTAAGTTCTAAGGATAGGTTCAAAAGAAGGTTTTTGCAGAAATTTGTCTGCACCTTTGCATTTTTAGTAGTTTTTTTTTGCACATGGTTTTTCGTGCTTTTTGCAGCAAAAACACCAGCTCCAGATGTTAGCTGAAGATCTATAGCAGGGATGGCCAACCTGCAGCTCTCCAACTGTTGTAAAACTACAATTCCCACCATGCCCTGCTTAGGCAGTCTTTGCATGCTGGGAGTTGTAGTTTTGCAACAGCTGGAGAGCCGCAGGTTGGCCATCCCTGATCTATAGTCCTGGATTCAAATCTAAACAGCAACAGAGTTATGCGCACCCTTATGCTTGTGTGGGTCACACAAACACAATAAGAGGTCAGTTGACTTTTGTATACAGTTGTATTCTATTTACAGAGTAAGCAAAATTAGACAGTGAGCCCTTGTGGGCACAGAGTTGATCTGTTGTATGTACAGTGCTGGAGAGGATACAGAAATATCAGAACACAGTAACAAGACAGTACTTTTATTGTGTACATGTAGAATACATTTCCTCCTGGATATCCTAGATCTATAAGCAGTGTAACAAAACATGTGACTGATTGATCCCAGTTAGTGTATGCGAAGTACAGTCGTTGACAAAAAAAAAAGCATCAAGGGACTGTTGGAATCAAATGAAGTGTGTTATGTTTAATATATGTAAGTGATTACAATATTCGAGTGTTCCAGGCCTCCAGCCTGGATACAAGATGAGGTACAGTTGGGCAGGGAGGCATACAGGTTCCGTATGGTATTCTGTCGCTTATTCGCCCACAGATGTTGCTGAAACTGGTGTCCCTGCAGGTCTCCTTTTTGCTTGATTGGTGATAAATCTGGTGACCCGGTAGGCCAATGAAGTGTAGTATGGCAGAGTCATTCCTGGGAAACCCTTGCTCTGTGTGGGCAAGCATTATCCTGCTGAAAAATGCAAGCTGGAAGCCTTGTCAGGAGAGGCAACATTTGGCAGCAGGACATCCCTCATATCACATGCATTTTCTTTTTACTCACTTATATAGCAGACATGTTCAACAGCACTTTACAGATGCTATCACTTGCTGTCCCCCAGTGGCGCTTACAATCTAGGTTCCCTATCAGTATGTCCTTGTGGGAGGAAACTGGAGTACTTGGAGGACATGCACAAACATGGGGAGAACCTACAAACTCCATGCAGATGTTGTCCTCAGATGGCTTCTCAGATCATCACACTAGCAGATGGGCAGTGCCGCTCCACAGCAAAGGCAGGATTGAAGCGCTTACTACGAGGCCTCCATACTCGAACCTGACCATAGTCAGATCCCAAACAGAACTTTGATTTGTTGCTAGAGACTACACGGTTCCGGACCATAGCAGGCCAAGTTTCTCATTCACTACAACACTGCAAACAAAGTGGCTGGCTGTCAATGGCAGGACACAAAGGGTGCCATGGCACCAAACTTTCTCTGCTACATGCCTAAGAATGGTCTGAGCAGAAACAGGGGTGGATAATGAAAGTGGCACCTGTGTCTGGATGGAGGAGAACAAAACCATGGGGAGGTGCTTGTCAGCGGATCAAATAAACCAGGCATCCTCAAACTGCGGCCCTCCAGCTGTTGCAAAACTACAACTCCCAGCATGCCTGAACAGCCTACAGGTATCAGCCTACAGCAGGGCATTGTGGGAGTTGTAGTTTTACAACAGCTGGAGGGCCGCAGTTTGAGGATGCCTGAAATAAACCTTTCTACTGGTGGCCTGTCTGCTCGCCATCTGTGTGTGCCCACACATAACCACTGCTCCCAACACCTAGCTCAGAATGGCCTAGATGACAGGCAGTTTGTTGAAATCATCCAGATTCTCTCAGTCCAACGGTGTATTCGAGTGCATCATAGAAGCATGTCTAGCAGTCAATGATCTCTCACCAAGAGGTACACTACCCAAAAGTAGCCTCTGAGAACCTTTTTACAGGGCAGCGTGGTAATCATTTTCACACCCTCTTGTGGCAAGACTAAGTGCCTAATCACTTAAATATCTGCCTGAGACATACTGTAACTGCATGCCGAGTTTTGCATCAATCCAACATGTCTGAGTGCTTTTTTTGGTCAGTGAGTGTATAATCCAATTTACTACTCATAGTGAATGGATGTAGTTATTCCTCCAGATCAGTCTGTTGCACATTGTTCCCGTATGTTAGTTCTCTCTAGAAACAGCAGTACTTGGCTTGTCTATGGTCTGACAGGTGGAACAATGTTTTTGTTTTTTTTTGGTCAGCGGCAAGAGTGAACATGAGACCCGGAGCACCTGCTGTGTACTTGTATATATATATAAAAAAAAAAAAAAAGACTTTGCTTGCACCCCCCTCTCAGAGCCTCTGTTACCAGCCCCGGATACCAGAGCTAGATTTGCATTTAAAAGAGAACGGTGCACAGCGCTTACAGTAAAGCAGCTGGCTGTACCACTACAATAGGACTTCAATACTGTATGCACAATGAGGACAATAGTGCACCGTCATATGTATATTAGGGAATCTGAATAACCAGGACAGTTTTTAGATTTTTCTCACAGTAACGTTAGACACCCTCTTTTGGAAAGCAGCCGAGAATGGCAGGTTTTCCACCTTATTTTTTATTAGTTAAAAAAAAAAAAAAAATATGAACAGATTGGATAATCTGTAAAAACAACAAACACAGACAAGTATTAGTGTACACAGAAACTGATGAAAAAAAATATGAATCGTATTTAGTCACCTGGTTTTTATGTGTACCAGATTCTTCAGGATGATAAACCCAAGAACACACACAGCAGAAGAACAATGTCAATACAGACCGGTAATTCTAGCACCAAGCAGACATTCAAGTCAGCCCCAAGGCTGGAAGGAACTCTCAGAAATAAGCAAAGGCAATCGTATTTGAAGCGTACACCCAGTTTTTAAAATAAACATTTTATTAAAGAAAGTTGACACAGTAATTGTACATAATACGAGGTGGAGACATCATCAGAATATAAAAAGTCCATAAATGTACAATTTCATCAACAGTTCCAAATTTTTATTCCTTAAACTGCACACAAAGTATTCTGGGAAACAGGAAAAGGAGCGGTTAGGGCAGCCCGAATGGGAGGCACTTCATGTCTAATCTATCCATCTTAAGTAATTAAAATAAACATTTTATATGTAATATGTATTTTGAAAGGAATGCTACAGTCAGGCCTCATGCACACAACCGTTCCGTTTTTTGCAGTCCGCAGATCCACAAAAAACGGAAGCCACCCGTGTGCCTTCCACAATTTGCAGAACGGAACGGGTGGCCCATTGTAGAAATGCCCATTCTTGTCCGCAAAACAGACAAGAATAGGACATGCTATATTTTTTTTTGCGGGGGCCACGGAACGGAGCAACGGATGCAAACAGCACATGGAGTGCTGTCCGCATCTTTTGTGGCTTCATTTAAGTGAATGGGTCCGCACCCGAGGCGCAAAAACTGCGGCTCTAAAGCAGACCACAACAACAGTCGTGTGCATGAGGCCTAACACTGAACAGGACCTGTGGTGAGCATTCATTGCAGGGCAGGAACAGGACCTGTGGTGAGGTCACTCCAGTCATCACATGATCCATCACCATGGTAATGGAACATGTGATGACAGGAGTGACGTCACCACAGGTCCTGTTCAGCAAAGGAGACAGACGAGATGCTGGGCAGCGTGATCAAGTGGACTAAGGCGAGTAAAAAATTTATTTTTTTTAACCCCTCCAGCGCTATTGTACTATGCATTCTATATTCAGAATGCTATTATTTTCCCTTATAACCATGTTATAAGGGAAAATAATAATGGTCGGGTCTCCATGCCGATAGTCTCCTAGCAACCGTGCGTGAAAATCACACCGCATCCGCACTTGCTTGCAGATGCTTGCGATTTTCACGCAAACCCATTAATTTCTATGGGGCCTGCGTTACGTGAAAAAAGCACAAAATAGAGCATGCTGCGATTTTCACACAACGCATAAGTGATGCGTGAAAATCACCGCTCATGTGAACAGCCCCATAGAAATGAATGGGTCGGTATTCAGTGCGGGTGCAATGCGTTCAACTGACGCATCGCATCCGCACGGAATACTCACCCATGTGAAAGGCGCCTTAGGGTGCATTCACACAACCGTAAGCGTATTGCTGAGCCGCAAAACACGGATACCGCCTGTGTGCGTTCTGCATTTTGCAGACCACACATGGCCAGCGATATATGGAGAATGCCCATTCTTGTCCATATTTTTTGCGGGGCCACGGAACAGCTGCTGCGGACTGAAATGAATGGGTCCGCACCAGGTCCGCAAAAAATTGCGGAACAGATGCAAATTCTTTTATACGGTCGTGTGAATGCACCGTTACATCTAGAGTCTGAAAGCCACATGGACCAAACCCTTCTCACAGCTGAGGCTTTCCTACAACGCAGTCAAGTCATTGGTCTGTTAGCGAAGGCTAGTTTCACATCTGCAGAGGAACAGCCTGCCGGATTTCACCATATCCAGGATACTGCCAAGCACTGCTGGATCCCCATTGAGTATAACTGGATCTGGCAGGCGGTTAGAGTTGTTGCGATACCAAATTTTTGATTCGGTTTCAATACCATGAAAAAGTATTGCGATACTCGATACCACGCGAAAAAAAATAAACCAAAAAAAGCCACGTGCATTCCGCATTTTTAAAAATGGCGAATCACGCAGTTTTTATTTTTTTCTGTTCCGGCGTTCACCACCTAGATTTTTTTTTTATATTTTAATAGTTTGGACTTTTCTGACGTGGCGATATGTAATATGTTTATTAATTATATATTTTATATATGTGAAATTGGGAAAAGGGGGTGATTTATACTTCATATTTTGGTGGTTTTTTTTTTTTTTACACTTTTTATTTAATAGCTACTTTCACACTAGCGTTCGGGTGTCCGCTTGTGAGCTCCGTTTGAAGGGGCTCACAAGCGGACCCGAACGCATCCGTCCAGCCCTAATGCATTCTGAGTGGATGCGGATCCGCTCAGAATGCATCAGTCTGGCAGCGTTCAGCCTCCGGGTGTCCGCCTTGCCGTGCGGAGGCGTGCGGATCCGTCCAGACTTACAATGGAAGTCAATGGGGACGGATCCGTTTGAAGATGACACAATATGGCTCAATCTTCAAACGGATCCGTCCCCCATTGACTTTCAATGTAAAAGTCTGGACGGATCCGTTCAGGCTACTTTCACAGTTAGAATTTTTTTTACAATATAATGCAGACGGATCCGTTCTGAACGGAGCCACCGTCTGCATTATATGAGCGGATCCGTCTCAGACGGATCCGCTCTGAACGCAAGTGTGAAAGTAGCCTTAGGGGCTAGAACCTGGGATCTTTCATCCCTTGTCCTATTCAGCTCTATCAGGGTGAATAGGACTTCACACTGTCCCTGTGCACACAGCATCAGGGATGTTACCATGGCAAACAGGGCTTCCGTAGCGTCCTGGCTGCCATGGTAACTGATCGGAGCCCCAGGCTTACACAGCTGGGGCTCCGATCAGAAGCTGCCACTGCACCACCAATGAGGGGAGGGGAGAGGTCCCTGTGGCCACTGCCACCAATGATTTTAATACTGGGGGGTTGAGAGGGGCTGGCGCACTGTGCCACCAATGATTTTAATGGGATGGGGGGTTGAGGGGCACACTGAACCACCAATGATAAATTACCCCTTTATACAGGAGGCGGGTACTGGCAGATCAGCAGTTAACCCCTCAGGTGCGGCACCTAAGGGGTTAACCGCCTCTGATCGCAGCTCCCCGTCAGCGGAAGGGTGCCGGCAATGCGATTCTGCTGCCGGCACCCGCCTCCTGTATTGTGTTAAAGACTGACTTTCACTATCAGGCCACACAGAGCGGCGCCCAGCGATGTCCCAGCACTCACCATTAGTCCTGGGCGCCGCTCCGTTCGCCCGCAGTGCTCCATTACTGTCTCCTCTCCTGCTCCACATGCTGCTGATTACTATCGGAGCGATGGGAGGAGACATCAGCTTCACTAGTGGGCGTTCCTTATTCCTGGCTGTAGCGCTGTCCAATCGCAGCGCAGGGAGAAGGAACGCCCACTAGTGAAGCTGATGTATCCTCCCATCGCTCCGATAGTAATCAGCAGCATGTGGAGCAGGAGAGGAGACAGTAATGGGGCACTGCGGGCGAACGGAGTGGCGCCCAGGACTAATGGTGAGTGCTGAGACATCGCTGGGCGCCGCTCTGTGTGGGAAATGGGAATAGTCCTATCATTGGTGGCTCAGTGCGCCAGCCCCTCTCTCCTCATTGGTGGCGCAGTGCGCCCGCCCCTCCTCCCCCCCTCTCTTCTCATTGGTGGCAGCAGCACAGGGGGGAGGGAGGACAGCTTCCTTCTCCCCGTGCTGCTGAGAGAACATGAGCGCGCCGATAGCAGCGCACTCATGTTCAGAGATACTAGGCTGCGCAGAAGCACAGCCCAGTATCGAAAAAACGGAAATCCCGGTATCGATACGATACCGGGACAAAAAGTATCGATTGGGTATCGAAATTTCGATACCCGCAACAACCCTACAGGCGGTTCCTCTGCCGGATGTGAAAGTAGCCCAAACTAACTGGACTCCAGGCTGATAACTTGCCCTGGGAAATATGCCAATCCATTACAAACCCTGAGGGTTTACGGGGAATTAGGTTAGTGATAAAACCCATGTGCAACACTGCAGAATTTATATGTTACAAACACATGGCACAATCATGTCACAGTTGCGATGCGGGTACGCTGTGGTCAAGTACTGCGCAGCCATACAAACCATAGCAGGCTCTAGGTAAATTAACTGGGATTCAACTGTTTAGTTTTGCCATCCTCAAACTTCGGCCCTCCAGCTGTTGTAAAACTACAACTCCCACAATGCCCTGCTGTATCCGCCCCCCCCCCCCGCAAGAGACCATGTCTTGTAGAAATATCCTCGCCTTGCCTGCAAAACAGACAAGGATAGAGCCCACACAACGTACAGCACACTTTTGCACCCCCTTCGAGATGAATGGGTCTGCATCCGACCTGCAAAAAAAATGCCTTCTGATGCAATGAATAGGGAATTTCAAGCTATTATTGCAATATGCATGCAATTTAAAAAACACAAAAAGCATTTTCCTCAATGGGGTCATCCCCTGCAGTTTATGTGCTCAAATTCTGGTCCACCTTAGTGTTCCATACATGCTCTCTTCCTTCCCTCAGTGCCTGTATAGTGATCTCACAATGAAGCAGCCAGACACCTTTGTTTTACCCCTACTTCTTAACTGAAATATATAGCAAGCTCTTCCTCTCTCTAGACAGTCGAGAAGGAAACTGCATATCATCGTGCCATTTATTCCTGAGATCTCTGGTGGTGTGTTTGAGGGACTATTTTTTAGGCAGGGGAAGAAGGGGTTAACAAGAACTGATTGTAAAGCACTTCCACAGAAAAGGAAGCGAGAAAGGCCACCAGATAATGCCAAGTTCACATCTGCATAGGAACCTACGTTAAACATTCCATCAAAAAGACCAGTAACAAAAATATATTATAATATATATATATATATATATATATATATATATATATATATATATATATATATATATATACACACATACACATACATACAGGTCCTTCTCAAAAAATTAGCATATTGTGATAAAGTTCATTATTTTCTGTAATGTACTGATAAACATTAGAATTTCATATATTTTAGATTCATTACACACCAACTGAAGTAGTTCAAGCCTTTTATTGTTTTAATATTGATGATTTTGGCATACAGCTCATGAAAACCCCAAATTCCTATCTCAAAAAATTAGCATATCATGAAAAGGTTCTCTAAACGAGCTATTAACCTAATCATCTGAATCAACTAATTTACTCTAAACACCTGCAAAAGATTCCTGAGGCTTTTAAAAACTCCCAGCCTGGTTCATTACTCAAAACCGCAATCATCGGTAAGACTGCCGACCTGACTGCTGTCCAGAAGGCCATCCCTGACACCCTCAAGCAAGAGGGTAAGACACAGAAAGAAATTTCTGAACGAATAGGCTGCTCCCAGAGTGCTGTATCAAGGCACCTCAGTGGGAAGTCTGTGGGAAGGAAAAAGTGTGGCAGAAAACGCTGCACAACGAGAAGAGGTGACCGGACCCTGAGGAAGATTGTGGAGAAGGACCGATTCCAGACCTTGGGGGACCTGCGTAAGCAGTGGACTGAGTCTGGAGTAGAAACATCCAGAGCCACCGTGTACAGGCGTGTGCAGGAAATGGGCTACAGGTGCCGCATTCCCCAGGTCAAGCCACTTTTGAACCAGAAACAGCGGCAGAAGCGCCTGACCTGGGCTACAGAGAAGCAGCACTGGACTGTTGCATGTCATTCGGAAATCAAGGTGCCAGAGTCTGGAGGAAGACTGGGGAGAGGGAAATGCCAAAATGCCTGAAGTCCAGTGTCAAGTACCCACAGTCAGTGATGGTCTGGGGTGCCATGTCAGCTGCTGGTGTTGGTCTACTGTGTTTTATCAAGGGCAGGGTCAATGCAGCTAGCTATCAGGAGATTTTGGAGCACTTCATGCTTCCATCTGCTGAAAAGCTTTATGGAGATGAAGATTTCATTTTTCAGCACGACCTGGCACCTGCTCACAGTGCCAAAACCACTGGTAAATGGTTTACTGACCATGGTATTACTGTGCTCAATTGGCCTGCCAACTCTCCTGACCTGAACCCCATAGAGAATCTGTGGGATATTGGGAAGAGAAAGTTGAGAGACGCAAGACCCAACACTCTGGATGAGCTTAAAGGGATTCTGTCACCTCCCCTAAGGCAAAAAACGATTTAAAACCAGCCATGCAGCACAGCTTACCTGGATTAGGCTGTGCTGTTCAATCTTGAAATCCGTCCAGCAGTTAGTTCAAAAAACGAGTTTGATCAATGAGGAAATGCGTCCTGAAGGTGCCCAGAGGGGCGTTTTTTTCTTCTGAGAGAGCCCAGTCCCGCCCCTTTTTCAGTGCCCAGCCCACCTTCCTTGTATTTTCTAACTGCCGCCCCCAGCCTGCCACAGCCTCTCCTGCCTCTCCTCCCCCTCCCTCACGCCGAACGAAGTCTCGCACAGGCGCAGTACCCACTGAGGGCTGCGCCTGTGCGATCATCAGGAGACTGAGGGCGGCAGCTTCATCTTCGTCACTGGGCATGCGCCGAGCCCAGTGACGTCCGATGCTCGCTCTTCCCTGCTGACTGAGGGAAGAGCGAGCATCGGACGTCACTGGGCTCGGCGCATGCCCAGTGACGAAGATGAAGCTGCCGCCCTCAGTCTCCTGATGATCGCACAGGCGCAGCCCTCAGTGGGTACTGCGCCTGTGCGAGACTTCGTTCGGCAAGAGGGAGGGGGAGGAGAGGGAGGGGAGGCTGTGGCAGGCTGGGGGCGGCGGTTAGGAAGTAAAAGGAAGGCGGGCTGGGCACTGAAAAAGGGGCGGGACTGGGCTCTCTCAGAAGAAAAAAACGCCCCTCTGGGCACCTTCAGGACGCATTTCCTCATTGATCAAACTCGTTTTTTGAACTAACTGCTGGACGGATTTCAAGATTGAACAGCACAGCCTAATCCAGGTAAGCTGTGCTGCATGGCTGGTTTTAAATCGTTTTTTGCCTTAGGGGAGGTGACAGAATCCCTTTAAGGCCGCTATCGAAGCATCCTGGGCCTCCATAACACCTCAGCAGTGCCACAGGCTGATTGCCTCCATGCCACGCCGCATTGAAGCAGTCATTTCTGCAAAAGGATTCCCGACCAAGTATTGAGTGCATAACTGAACATAATTATTTGAAGGTTGACTTTTTTTGTATTAAAAACACTTCTTTTATTGGTCGGATGAAATATGCTAATTTTTTGAGATAGGAAATTTGGGTTTTCATGAGCTGTATGACAAAATCATCAATATTAAAACAATAAAAGGCTTGAATTACTTGAGTTGGTGTGTAATGAATCTAAAATATATGAAAGTCTAATGTTTATCAGTACATTACAGAAAATAATGAACTTTATCACAATATGCTAATTTTTTGAGAAGGATATATATATATATATATATATATATATATATATATATATATATATATATACACACATATACAGGATTCCAAATAAAAAATTTGCGGACTCCATTTTAGTCAATGGAGTGTTGAACTCTGGGTCAGTTATATGACTGTCTGGCACTTGCGTTAGTTATGTTCTGGAAATATAAAACTGTGGTGCAGAAGGGGGCGTAACGTAGAATGAAAAATAAAAAAATAAAACAGAAGCCTAAAATGAAAGGAAATGCGTCACCAAAAATGTTACCTGCCAGTAACACAACATATCATGAATATTTGATTGGTGGGGGTCTGACATCCCTGCCGATCAGCAGTTTGAAGGAGTCATCTGGGAAGTGCAGTGTGAGACAAGTGAATGGAGCGAGTGCTTGTAATTAGTGATGAGCGAACTTGTATTTCAAGTTTGGTGTACAAGGTTTGGGTTATCTAAGAATTCTGTTATGGATTCCACTACCCCAAAACATAATTCTTAGATAACCCAAACCTTGTACGCCGAACTTGAAATACAAGTTCGCTCATCCCTACTTGTAATTGTACTACACCACCGCTCCACTGAAGACGAGGCCTAGTGTCAAGACCTCGTCTCACAGCTGATTTACTGGACCCCCACCGATCAGATAGTGAAGACCTATCCTGAGGACAGGTGTTTAATATTAACGCTGGACAACCCCTTTCATATCTGTATACTTTTTAAGTCTTACTAACACACAGCATGTTCCATCTGTGTCCATACTTGCTTTCATCGCTATTAACATACCTAAATGTTACTGCAATACTAACTATGGTGAAATGCTGGAGAGGCAGAATACAAACACAGACAGATCTGGATACAAATATCTATCCATCTTGTGTTTCTGGATTAGTATACAAGTTTTAGCTTTATTGCTTAACCCCCTAAGTACCTGCGCCATACATGTACGGCGCTGGTGGACATGACCTAAGGACCAACGCCGTACATGTACGGCGGCTGATCGGGCGGGTGCAGGAGCTGTGCCCGCCCAATCAGCGGCACTAACCTAACAGTCACTGACATCCAGCCCCTGCTGCATATGTTAACCCCCTTGTTTGCCGCGGTACGGGTTCCCTCCGCTTTACCGCGCTGCAGTGGTGGGGACCCGATGGCAGAGAAGGCAAGCCTGATGCCTTCCACGGAAGCCTGTGAGATCCAGCCCTTAGGCTAGGTTTCGCAGGCAGGCTGTCAGCATAAAAGCTGACATGCAATGCATTACAATACAGGTTGTATTGTAATGCACTGCAGAGGGGATCAGACCTCAGAAGTTGAAGTCAGAGTGGGACATAAATATAAAGTAAATAAAATAAAAAAAATCCAAATATAAAACAAAAAATTGTATATAAAAAAAGAAAGAAAAAAACCCAGCCATATTCGGTATTGCCACGTACCTAACAAAAATATCACATTATCCACCCCCTCATCTGAATGCTGTAGAAAAAAAAATTAAATAAAAAACAGGGCTAAAACAATCATTTTTTGGTCACCTTACATCACAAAAGGTGTCATACCAAGCTATCAAAGTCACACACCCCAAAATTGTACCAGTCATCTCCTCCAGCAAAAAATTGCCCCCCCAAAAATAAAAATAAACTAAGGCTACTTTCACACTAGCGTTCGGGTGTCCGCTTGTGAGCTCCGTTTGAAGGGGCTCACAAGCGGACCCGAACGCTTCCATCCAGCACTAATGCATTCTGAGTGGACGCGGATCTGCTCAGAATGCATCAGTCTGGCAGCGTCCAGCCTCCGCCTGGCCGTGCGGATCCGTCCAGACTTACAATGTAAGTCAATGGGGACAGATCCGTTAGTGTGTCATCTTCAAACGGATCCGTCCCCCATTGACTTTACATTGAAAGTCTGGACGGATCCGTCTGAGGCTATTTTCACACTTAGAAATATTTTAACAATATAATTCAGACGGATCCGTACTGAACGGAGCCACCGTCTGCATTATATAAGCGGATCCGTCTGAGACGGATCCGCTCTGAACGCAAGTGTGAAAGTAGCCTAAACTATGGCTCTCAGACTATGGATCACTGAATATGAATGGACGACTTAAAATGAAAACAAAACTTTATTAGCTTACCAAACTAAAAAATTATCCCCTTATAAATGTAAAAAAGGCTACTTGGCGCAAGTAACGTGTGGGTGAATCTGACAGTCACTCCCCTCCTGTGTTGGGGACCTATATGCCAATAGTGTCAGTGGTATACAATGAACACCAAGTGGTCCACAGAACAGTAGTACCACCCCAGATGTGATGCAAATCAAAGGACTGGGATTCTGGTATTGTATAATCCCAGTACCTTCACCACAACCAGATTAGTGTGGGGTCCCTATCCACAAATGGGCTAATCTATGGTATCTAGATCTCCCAAGACCCCCCTTCTGCTAGACTGCGATCTCATAGTACAACTGGCCCTGCTCGACGCGTTTCTAAACTATCTGTAGCAAGTTTGTCATCAGGAGCATATACGGGCGTTTACTGCACGTGGATCGCACAGCAGCACCATACAGCACTAGTATGGCCATCTCCACGGCACATTTTTGGCAAATTTTTGGCAAATTTAGTATTTTTTTATAAATAAAAATGAAATATTTTGAAGTACAATATGTGATGAGAAAATCTCAGAATGGCTTGGATAAGTAAAAGTGTTTTAAAGTTATCACCACATAAAGTCACATGTCAAATTTGCAAAAAATGGCCTGGTCCTTAAGGTGAAAAATGGTAAGATCCTGAAGGAGTTAAAGGGGTTTTCCCGTTTCACACTTTATGCTCCTTACCAATTCCTGTTTACTTGCAGATATGCAGAGGCTGAAACCCTGTACATGGCCAGTCCTGCTCAGAGCCGAGAGGTGGACACAGTTGTCCCCAGTCAAGGGAACGTTCTGTCAGCTAAACACAGCAGCAGGTCAACAAATCTCATTGATGTCAGTGTTTCCTTCTGCAGTCAAATCTTGAAGATGACAACTATCAAAGGTTTAGTGTAAACCAGAAGACAAACACCAATAAATAGGAGTTAACATTCCTTTCAATGCACAAAGGTTAAGAAATGACAAGCTCAGATTCTTGTCTACAAATGCTCGCAGTTTAGGGAATAAGATCAATGAACTTGAGGCTATAATGACATCTGAGAATATAGATGTAGTGACTGTTACTGAGACATTGTTCAAGGGGAGTAATGACTGGGATATATCAATACCAGGGTTCTCTCTATACAGGAAAGACAGAGAAGGCAAGAAGGGGGTGGCCCTGTATGTGAAAGATAGCATAAAATATAATTTGATACAAGTTAGCGAGAACAATTTGGGTTACCTTGCAGCTTGATAATCATAAGGTAACTCGTGTAGGTGTGATATATAGACCACCTAGCCAAGTCAAAGAATTAGATGATGATCTACTAGTTGAGGAAATAGCTAAAATGACATTGAAGGGGGAAGTTATCATTATGGGAGACTTCAATCTTCCAGATGTAAACTGGAAAACCAAAATAGCTAGCTCTGCCAGGAGTACAGATAGTCTAAATTCCCTACTGGGATTATCTCTACAGCAAGTAGTTGAGGAGCCAACCCGGAAGGAGGCCATTTTAGATTTAGTATTCACAAATGGGAATTTGGTATATGATATTACTGTGGGGGAAAGCTTGGGATCTAGTGATCACCAGTCAGTGTGGTTTACTATAAGTACAGTGACTGAGTCACACCACACAAAAACCAAAGTTTTAGATTTTAGAAAAACTGACTTTTCTAAAATTAGATTAGTGGTATACGAGTCCCTATCAGATTGGAACAGTTTAATTGGAGTCCAGGAGAAATGGGACTACTTAAAAGTGGCACTATTGAAGGCAACAGAAAATTGCATTAGGCTTGTCAGTAAAAGCAAAAAAAGGAAGAGACCACTGTGGTACTCAGCAGAAGTGTCCAAAATCATTAAAAACAAAAAGATAGCATTTAGAAGTTATATAATAATAAAAAAAAAAAAAATAATAATAATAATGGATGAAAGGCAAATTTATCAGATTAGGCAGAGAGAGGACAAACAAGTCATAAGAGCTTCTAAAGCACAGGCAGAGGAGAAATTAGCTCAGTCAGGGAAAAAAAAGGCGATAAGGCATTCTTCAGACACATAAATGAAAAAAGGTAACTAAAACAAGGAATTGCCAAATTAAAAACAAAAGGAAGGTATATGGAAGAAGATAAAGAACTAGCTGACTGCCTCAATGAATACTTCTGTTCAGTTTTTACAAAGGAAAATGAAGGAAAAGGACCTCAGTTAGGAAAGAAGACGAATGAATCTTTTGATGCATGTGTCTTTACAGAGGAAGAGGTTCTAAGTCAGCTGTCTAAAATTTATACAAATAAGTCACAGGGGCCTGATGGGATACACCCAAAGCTATTAAAAGAGCTCAGCGTTGAACTAGCAAAACCATTCACAGATTTATTTAACCAATCACTGGCAACAGGAGTCGTCCCAGAAGATTGGAAATTAGCAAATGTTGTCCCCATTCACAAGAAAGGTAGTAGGGAGGAATCGGGCAACTATAGGCCAGTAAGCCTGACATCAGTAGTGGGGAAATTAATGGAAACCATACTTAAGGAGAGGATTGTGGAACATCTAAAATCTCATGGATTGAAAGATGAAAAACAGCAAGGGTTTACTTCAGGGAGATCATGTCAAATTAATCTTATTGATTTTTTTGATTGGGCGACTAAAATAATAGATGGAGGAGGTGCAGTAGACATAGCTTATTTAAACTTTAGTAAGGCTTTTGATACTGTCCCACATAGAAGGCTTATCAATAAATTGCAGTCTTTGGGCTTGGACTCCCATATTGTTGAATGGATTAGGCAGTGGCTGAGGGACAGACAGAGGGTTATAGTCAATGGAGTATATTCAGACCAAGGTCTTGTTACCAGTGGGGTACCTCAGGGATCTGTTCTGGGACCCATATTGTTTAATATCTTTATCAGCAAAATTGCAGAAGGCCTCGATGGTAAGGTGTGTATTTTTGCTGATGACACAAAGATTTGTAACAGGGTTGATGTTCCTGGAGGGATACACCAAATGGAAAAGAATTTAGGAAAAGTAGAGGAATGGTCAAAAATCTGGCAACTAAAATTTAATGTTGATAAGTGCAAGATAATGCACCTGGAGCGTAAAAACCCAAGAGCAGAATATAAAATCAGTGATACAGTCCTAACCTCAGTATCTGAGGAAAGGGATTTAGGGATCATTATTTCAGAAGACTTAAAAGGTAGGCAGACAATGTCATAGAGCAGCAGGAAATGCTAGAAGAATGCTTGGGTGTATAGGGAGAGGAATTACCAGTAGAAAGAGGGAGGTGTTCATGCCGCTCTATAGAGCACTAATGAGACCTCATTTGGAGTATTGTGCGCAGTACTGGGGACCATATCTCCAGAAGGATATTGATACTTTGGAGAGAGTTCAGAGAAGAGCTACTAAACTGGTACATGGATTGCAGGATAAAAAACTTACCAGGAAAGATTAAAGGACCTTAAGGGTCCATTCACACGTCCGTTTTTTCTTTCCTGATCTGTTCCGTTTTTTGCGGAACAGATCAGGACCAGATCTGGACCCATTCATTTTCAATGGGTCCTGGAAAAAAAAAAAATCGGACAGCACAATGTGTGCTGTCCGTTTCCGTTGTTCCGTTCCGCATGTCCGTTTAAATATAAAACATGTCCTATTATGTTCCGCAAAAATCGGATCCTGGTACAATGCAAAGTCAATGGATCCGCAAAAAACGGATGACATACGGAAACATTTTCAGGAACAACGGATCCGCAAAAAACGGACCGAAAATCGGGATATAGGAAAATACTGACGTGTGAATGTAGCCTAACATGTATAGCGTGGAAGAAAGACGAGACAGAGGGGATATGATAGAAACTTTTAAATACATAAAGGGAATCAACAAGGTAAAAGGAGAGAATATTTAAAAGAAGAAAAACTGCTACAAGAGGACATACTTTTAAACCTTTGCCCCTCTAATTTAAAAGTAATATCAGGAAGTATTACTTTACTGAGAGAGTAGTGGATGCATGGAATAGCCTTCCTGCAGAAGTGGTAGCTGCAAATACAGTGGAGGAGTTTAAGAGTGCATGGGATAGGCATAAGGCCATCCTTCATATAAGATAGGGCCAGGGGCTATCCATAGTATTCAGTATATTGGGCAGACTAGATGGGCCAAATGGTTCTTATCTGCCGGCACATTCTATGTTTCTATGTAAATCACCATAAAACCAGGAGGGTTTACACCAAATGCCTTATAAAAAAAAACAAAGTGTCCAGGCACACAAGATTCAAAGGTGTACTAGCAAATATATTACGAGGGTTGTGAGCAGTGCATGAAAGTATATAGGGAGAATACCTAAATGACAATCACAAGGCAAACTGGCAACCCCCCCCCCCCCCTTCTTTTTATGGTGGTTTGTCTTATGGTTTAGGCCTCATGCACACGACAGTATTTTTTCCACTGTCCGCAAAACGGGGTTCCGTTGGTCCGTGACCGTTTTCGTCCGTGGGTCTTCCTTGATTTTTGGAGGATCCACGGACATTAAAAAAAAGTCGTTTTGGTGTCCGCCTGGCCGTGCGGAGCCAAATGGATCCGTCCTGAATTACAATGCAAGTAAATGTGGACGGATCAGTTTGACGTTGACACAATATGGTGCAATTGCAAACGGATCCGTCCCCATTGACTTTCAATGTAAAGTCTGGAGTCCCTTTTATACCATCGGATCGGAGTTTTCTCCAATCCGATGGTATATTTTAACTTGAAGCGTCCCCATCACCATAGGAACGCCTCCATGTTAGAATATACTGTCGGATATGAGTTATATCGTGAAAACTCATATCAGACAGTATATTCTAACACAGAGGCGTTCCCATGGTGATGGGGACGCTTCTAGTTAGAATATACTACAAACTGTGTACATGACTGCCCCCTGCTGCCTGGCAGCCCCTGATCTCTTTCAGGGTGCCGTGATCAGCACAATTAACCCCTCAGGCGCCGCACCTGAAGGGGTTAATTTTGCGTATCATAGCCCCTTGTAAGAGATCAGGGCTGCCAGGCAGCAGGGGGCAGACCCCCCCCCCCCTGAATATCATTGGTGGCCAGTGCGCCCCCCCTCCCTCCCTCTATTGTATTAATAACATTAGTGGCACAGTGTGCGGCCTCCCCGGCCCCCCTCTATTGTAATTAGAACATTGGTGGCAGTGTGCGCCCCCCCCCGATCATTGGTGGCAGCGGAGTTCCGATCGGAGTTCCAGTTTAATCGCTGGGGCTCCGATCGCTAACCATGGCAACCAGGACGCTACTGCAGTCCTGGTTGCCATGGTTACTTAGCAATAGTAGAAGCCTCATACTTACCTGCTGGCTGCTGTGATGTCTGTGTCCGGCCGGGAGCTCCTCCTACTGGTAAGTGACAGGTCTGTGCGGCGCATTGCTAAATGAACTGTCACTTACCAGTAGGAGGAGCTCCCGGCCGGACACAGACATCGCAGCAGCCAGCGGGTAAGTATGATGCTTCTACTACTGCCACCAATGTTCTTATTACAATAGAGGGAGGGAGGGGGGCCGGGGGAGGCCGCACACTGCCAATGTTCTTATTACAATAGAGTGAGGGAGGGGCGCACACTGTGCCACCAGCAGTCATGTACACAGTTCGTTGTATTTTCTAACTAGAAGCGTCCCCATCACTACGGGAACGCCTCTGTGTTAGAATATACTGTCGGATCACTTCGTGAAAACTCAGCTCTGAAAAAGCTTTTATGCAGACTGATCTTCGGATCTGTCTGTATGAAAGTAACCTACGGCCACGGATCACGGATGCCAATCTTGGGTGCATCCGTGTTCTTTCACTGACCCATTGACTTGAATGGGTCCGTGAACCGTTGTCCGTCAAAAAAATAGGACAGCTCATATTTTTTTGACGGACAGGATACACGGATCACGGAGGCGGATGACAAACGGTGCATTTTCCGAGTTTTCAACTGACCCATTGAAAGTCAATGGGTCCGCAGAAAATCACGGAAAACGGAACAACGGCCACACACAATGGTCGTGTGCATGAGGCCTTATATTAAAAGATTGATATTGCTGGACCACACCATGTAAGTATTGTACTTTGTTGGGGGCATTTAGGACATTAAAAGGGGTTGTTCCATCGCCACAATGTATCGCCTACTCACAGGATAGGAGATAAGTGTGTGTGGGGCCCTACCCCAATCACTAGAACAGGGCAACCCCCAATCAGCTCTATGGGACTGTCAGAGAGCGCTCCAGTCAAACAAGGGAACTCCGTTCTAGTAATCGGTGGGGGCTCCAGCTGTCGGACCCCCTGCCAATCAGGCACATATACCCTATCCCTGTGGACATCCCTTTTAAAGGGTTCCATGGAGGACTATTTTCAGGTCATATTAGAAAGATGTACAACATTTGTCATTTAAAGTGTAACAGTTTCAGATAACTTTCAGGATAAACTACAGTGTACAAGAGGAATAACCATTACTGGCCATTAATTAAAAGCTGTCTGAAATAATAAAAAAAATCTCAGACAAGCCAGCTTTAAAAAACAAAACAAAAACCAACCTCTTTTCACCCATTTCCCAAGACACCACAAACAGCAGTGGTGAGCAGCGCTGCAACCCTATTCAGTTCAGTGACTGCGCTGCCACAGCGATCGGCGGTCAGGAATTGGGCCAAGATTGGTAGCATCAGCCTAAGGCCCTTTTCACACGGGCGAGTATTCCGCGCGGATGCGAGAGTTGAACGCATTGCACCCGCACTGAATCCCGACCCATTCATTTCTATGTAGCTGTTCACATGAGCGGTGATTTTCACGCATCACTTGTGTGTGGCGTGAAAAATCGCAGCATGCTCTATTTTGTGCGTTTTTCACGCAACGCAGGCCCCATAGTAGGCCTGCACAATATATCGCCAAAGCAATCGCAATAAATCGCCATATTGCAATCGCCAATTGGCCGACCTAAAAATGCTGCAATTGTATTACCATATTTTTCGCTTTATAAGACAAACTTTTGGGGGGGAAATGGCAGTGCATCTTATAAAGCGATGGTTGACTTTTTACGTGGTTGACACTGATGTATCGCCGGCCGCTATGCTGCACAGCGCGGCCGGCGATACATCAGTTACTGTGCGGGGAGGGAGGAGGGGCTGGAGGCAAGTCGTTATTTTAATGAACAAATGTTCTTCTATTTTATTTATCTGTTCTGTGCAGTGCTATTAAGAAAATGGCAAGTTTTGTATTTTGTACTTTTGCAGTAATGCAAATATGTTATTTAATTTAGTAAAAGATGTTGTTTTTTTAAAACACTGTGCATTTCAGTTTTTGAGTTAAGCATAACTAAATTTCAGCATTATCAGTAATTTCTGTGTGCTTTTGCCTTGAAAATCCAAGCAAATAGACCTCTAGCACAATTCCCTTAAAATATTGCATATCGTTATCGCAATTTTTAGGGCCCTAATCGCACAAAATTCCCATATCGTGCAGCCCTACCCCATAGAAATGAATGGGGTTGCGTGAAAATCGCAAGCATGCGCAAGCAAGTGCGGATGCGGTGCTATTTTCACGCACGGTTGCTAGGAGACTATCGGGATGGAGACCCGATCATTATTATTTTCCCTTATTAACATGGTTATAAGGGAAAAGAATAGCATTCTGAATACAGAATGCATAGTAAAATAGTGCTGGAGGGGTTAAAAAAAATAATTTAACTCACCTTAATCCACTTGATCGCGCAGCCTGGCTTCTCTTCTGTCTCCTTCTTTGCCGATTGCAGGAACAGGACCTGTGGTGACGTCACTCCGGTCATCACATGATGATGGATCATGTGATGACCGAAGTGACGTGACCACAGGTCCTGTTCCTGCAATCAGCAAAGAAGGAGACAGAAGAGATGCCGGGCTGCGTGATCAAGTGGACTAAGGAGAGTTAAATTATTTTTTATTTTATTTTTAACCCCTCCAGCGCTATTGTACTATGCATTCTGTATTCAGAATGCTATTATTTTCTCTTATAACCATGTTATATGGGAAAATAATACAATCTACAGAACACTGAGCCCAAGCCCAAACTTATGTGAAGAAGTTCGGGTTTGGGTACCAAACATGCGATTATTCTCACGCGAGTGCAAACGCATTACAATGTTTTGCACTCGCGCGGAAAAATAGTGCATGTTCCCACAACGCACCCGCACCTTTTCCTGCAACGCCCGTGTGAAGGAGGCCTAATACCTTATTCACACGTCAGTGATTTCCATCAGTAGGTTTGTGCCAAAACCAGGTGCAGTCTGTGGAGGATCCAATCCTGGTTTTGGCTCACAATCACCGACCAAACACTGACATGTGAATGAGGCATAAGGGTAGGGTCACACACAGCTTTTTGTGTCAGTTTTTGAGCTAAATCCAGAAGTGGGTCAGGAAGGAATGAGAAATATGAAGAAATTCTTCCTGCTGGATTCATCCCAAAAAAAAAAAAAAAAAAAACGCTATCAAAAACTGACAAAGTGCTGTCTGAACCAACCCTAGGGCTAGTGTCACACATGCAGTTTTCTGAGCCAAAGCCAGAAGTGAATCCACAAAGAGAAAATAAAAATAAAAAATCAAGGGATCATGCACACGGCCGTTCTGTGCATTGGAGACCAGTTTGCGATCCCAAATGCACGGGCAACATCCGTGTGGATTCCACAGACATATCCAGACCTCGTTCAAGTTGTGATCCGTCCACAATTTTTTTGCGGTGTGGAGGCACGGACAGAAACTACACTAAAGCACTCAGTAGTGCTTCCGTGCCTCTTTTCTGCACAACCTTCCAGATAGCGGACTCATTCAAGTGAATAGGTCCGCATCTGTGATGCATGAGCCCTAAGACTAAGGCCCTTTTCACATGGGAGAGTTTTCCGCGCGGGTGCAATGCGCGAGGTGAACGCATTGCACCCGGACCCATTCATTTCTATGGAGCAGTGCACATGAGCGGTGATTTTCACGCATCACTTGTGCGTTGCGCGAAAATCGCAGCATGCTCCATGTTGTGCGTTTTTCCCGCAACGTAGGCCCCATAGAAGTGAATGGGGCTGCGTGAAAAATCGCAAGCAAGTGCGGATGGGGTGCGAATTTCACGCATGGTTGCTAGGTGATGGGGACCCGATCTTTATTATTTTCTCTTATAACATGGTTATAAGGGAAAATAATAGCATTCTTAATACAGAATGCTAAGTAAATTAGGGATGAAGGGATTAAAAAAAATTAAAAAAATTAAACTCACCTCATCCACTTGTTCACGCAGCCTGGCTTCTCTTCTTTGAGGACCTGGTAGAAGAGGACCTGGTAGAAAAGGACCTTTGGTGACATCACTGCACTCATCACATGATCCATCACCCTTCTCCCAGGTCCTCAAAGAAGAAGAAAGAAGAGAAGTCAGGAGGCGCGAACAAGTGGATGAGGCGAGTTTAATTTATTTATTTTTTAACCCCTTTATCCCTATTTTACTTAGCATTCTGTATTAAAAATGCTATTATTTTCCCTTATAACCAGGTCATAAAGGGAAAATAATAAAATTTACACAACACTGATCCCAAACCCGAACTTCTGTGAAGAAGTCCGGGTTCGGGTCTGTGTACCAAACATGCCGATCTTTCTCACGCTCGTGCAATACGCTTTGCCCTCGCGTGGAAAAATTGTGCATTTTCCCACGACACACCCACATCCTATCCGGCCCTCACACACGACACCCACGTGAAAGAGGCCTAAGACGTCTCTGCTCTGATATATACTCCTGTATATGGCTCAAAAAACTGCATGTGCTATTCCAGCCTTATACAAGTTTATGAAGTGAAGATGAAAGTTATTGTTTTACCTGTACGTTGTATCACATGCTCAATCTTAACAGTAAGGTAGGTCTAACTGCACTACATTACAGTAATATGATAGCCCATGCATTCTGAACTCTTCAGACAACTATAAAAAGCATATTCTAATAAAGTCCAACTATGAAGATAGCTGGCATACGTTATTCCCCACATCAGCTGTCTCACCAGCAGGACAAGGGTCAGGGGACATTCCGGAGATCTTTTAGATAAGCCAGGAACGTCCATCTCAGATGGGAATACCCCTAACAGCAGGAAGGACTGTATTTAACATGTATAGGAGGGAGGGGGGGGGGGAAATTTATCAAAACCAGTACAAAGGAGGAGATGTAAAAGTTGCCCACAGCAAACCATAGGTTTCCAGATTAGATTTTTTACAAGTCCTTTCGAAAATGGGGGAAAAAAAAAAAAAAAAAAAAAAAAAAAAAAAAAAATTATATATATATATATATATATATATATATATATATATATATATATATATATATATTAATATTATAATAAGAAAAAATAAAGTGATTGTTGTGGGCAATTCATCCAGTTTGACTTTACACCAGTTATAATAAATGTTCCCCACGGCACTTTAATAGAAGTACATTATACAATATAAGTCCATCTAAGTTTCTAAAATATGCAATGACTATTCTGTAATTATCACCCATATTATATATTCATATAAGTTACTGTTAATAGTTGTTACCTTGCCACCTTAGCCGCCATAGTAGGCGAGTTTGTCTCCGCCGCTGTGGGCATCAGCCTGAGGTTATGGATTTGTCCATTCATGGTGGTACACTGCTGAAGAACCATGGAGTAAGAGCAGGGAAGAAGAAACACAGCTTTCTGGTTCTACCAGTCTGTAGTTTTCCGTCACCTGCAGTGACCCCCCCCCCCCCCATCCTTCTCCAGCTATGCTGCGACACACGCTCCGCCTGCACCGCCAGATAGTAAATGACTCATTGCATTGGTTTCATAACATCACAAATCCAGAGCAGGAAGGGCAAAACAGAAAAATACACAGCGGCCGTTCTCTTATACCAAAACAGCTCAAGCTTCAGCCCCAAACTAAGACAGGATTCTCAGATCCCAGCAAGACACCAAGAAATCATACCGCAGCAGTATTTTGTCCGGCAGAAACCGTAATGGAAACCTAATGGCCTATTATAGTCAACGGGGTCTGTCGGTTGCAGCTTCTGTGGTATACGCCAGATCCAGCCCTTCTGTTTTTACACTGGAACGGAATGACTAAAAATGTACTGCAAATGTGCACCAAGCCTAAAAGGTGAAAACATTACCCCACGTCACCCACAGATAATTTAATTAATGGCAGCCGAACGTAATAACTTCTTGCCACAACAGGTAAGCAGCGCTGTCACCGACAGCCACAGGCTCCAGTGTGCAGGATATTCCCAATGATGCCCTAAAAAAACCTTGGTGACATCACTACCAGGGTTTTCTCCTTCCTCCTGAAAACAGCAACAATGCAAAGAACTTAGTTAAACACATGGCATGGGGCCATACGATGTGAGCCCGACTTATACTATTTATTGTAACATACAACCACGTTAAAGCAAACCTTGGTCTGGAGCAGAGAATGTAAAGTCACAGAATGGTTCTTGTGTGGCCTACAGAAAAACTAAAAATGTATTTCTTGGATAAGGCTTGGTGCAGTCATACAGGGCAAACCGGCAGAGGTCTTTAAGGGTTAACATCCACTGCTGTCATGTCAGCCGCCTGATACCTACTATCATTATAAAATGCAGGCAGATATAGCCTAAGACGGCCATGTCACACGGATTTCTAGGATGGTTAGGTCAGCGAAGAATTACCTTAACGTAAAAGGGTTGCCCGGACTTCTATATTTAGCACTACAAGAACTGAGCTGTACAATGCTCTTATGGCCATATCTGTTAGCCCACATTCACACAAGCATTTTGTTACACCAAAAGCAGGAACGGGTCCACAAAACAGAAGAGATGCAGATCTGGTCTTGTCAAGATCTTGGATTAAAGCAAAATACTAACCAAAATAAGCAAATGTTAATGTGGCCTAAAACGTATCCAAACACAGATCCATCTGCTGCACCCAGGCATCGAGAAGAATCCTTCACTGGGCACACACTAAACTAGTAATTCAGTTCTAGCCAGAATCTTTCTACTGCTTTGTTGGCTTTACTCCCCTTTATGACAAGACTCATACGCAGCCTGTGCAGTACTGTCCTTGAGGCAGTAAACAGCTTAATCTGGGCAGGCACAGCTGGTGAACTAATCTTCTAGTGCCTTCCACACCCTGGCATAACATGCGGGCTAATGCCATAAACTCTGCTACATGTAAAGCCATTCACAACTAATGACACAGGCGAAGAGCGAGGTGTATAGGACTGTACGTGTGCTGGAAAGAACCATATGGGTTAACGAGCCGCCCCCAGCATACGATCTGTCTAGCAAGCACAATACTCGCCTCCCTTTGTCAGCAGCATGGCCTAGCTCTGACTCAGCAAGCCAGGCGCTTACAACCTACAGTATCAGTACACAATGCTGCCCACAACATGGACTGCTACATTGTAACGCTGCAAACCGTTCTCACCCACAAGTCGCCGCTGCCAGGGGTGGGATGCCACGGCAGAGGGAAACTGGATACAGGCAAGAATCTAGACCACTACACCACGGATGAGACTCCACACGAATGCATCGGGGACTGTGGAGTGGATCTATTCTAGGCACAGAGAGGGTCGATAGGGACTGTGAACACTGCCAGTGCTTACTTCATGGGGCCACTCCCTTCTCTCCTACTCAAGGACAAAAGCATGTACTTACCCGAAAACCCAAGCCTGGTGTCCTTATGTCTTACGCCAGTTCTAGCTCTTACAAGAACCTCACCCCCCCCCCCCCCAAAAAAAAAAAATAGAAAGAAAACCAGAAAAAAAAGGGGAATTTAAAAGTGTAACGAATTGCCTCCTGAAAGCAGTATCTAGAAGTCACTGCCGACCAAGAAAACATTACATTCTCTGGTCCCATCATTAAAATCAAACGTAACCACTGGATAAGGCACACATCAGGTGTGGATAGATGAGATATGGATGTATAGCACAATACAATCAAATGTAACCACCGATTGTAGGGCGAGCTATAGATACACGTATGTGGAAGTATAGCACAATACAATCAAATGTAACCACCGATTGTAGGGCGAGCTATAGATACACGTATGTGGAAGTATAGCACAATACAATCAAATGTAACCACCGATTGTAGGGCGAGCTATAGATACACGTATGTGGAAGTATAGCACAATACAATCAAATGTAACCACTGATTGTAAGGCGAGGTATAGATACACGTATGTGGACGTATAGCACAATACAATCAAATGTAACCACTGATTGTAAGGCGAGGTATAGATACATATATATGGACGTATAGCACAATACAATCAAATGTAACCACTGATTGTAGGGCGAGCTATAGATACACATATATGGAAGTATAGCACAATACAATCAAATGTAACCACTGATTGTAGGGCGAGCTATAGATACACGTATATGGAAGTATAGCACAATACAATCAAATGTAACCACTGATTGTAAGGCGAGGTATAGATACATATATATGGAAGTATAGCACAATACAATCAAATGTAACCACTGATTGTAAGGCGAGGTATAGATACATATATATGGAAGTATAGCACAATACAATCAAATGTAACCACTGATTGTAAGGCGAGGTATAGATACATATATATGGACGTATAGCACAATACAATCAAATGTAACCACTGATTGTAGGGCGAGCTATAGATACATATATATGGAAGTATAGCACAATACAATCAAATGTAACCACTGATTGTAGGGCGAGCTATAGATACACGTATATCAGCTGTGGATAGAGATGACATATATGTAAGTATAGCATAAAAGCAAACTACACATAGCAACTGGAATGCTTTTACACTGGCAAAAACAAGGATGGTTGCAGATTACCTTACCAGTTGGCACCTAGAGATGAATATAAAGCTACTGTTCACAAACCATCTGAAAATTAGAAAAAAAAAGTCAATTGCTAATTTATTGTTCATCAGCAGAGACAGCAGGCAGTCTCCAAATCTTAAAAAAAGAAAAAGAAGGCATTGCTTTACTGAATTCAGACTTAGGGTGTGCCATGACCTAGATGTGGCCAAGATGGATTCCATGTCACAGGGAGATAATCCAGACATGCTGTGCTATTTATACATTTAGTCCTCCTTCTTCATACAGAATCCTGTACAGTGGGGAACATAGAGAAACACACACACAGCTGAGTCCAGAGCCTGCACACACAAGCTGGCCATGTCCCTCCCTGGCAGGATAATGGCCGCCGCTCAGTTGGCCTCTCCTCGCTTGTCTGAGGGAGGATGGCGCGTGGGGCGCTGTAATCACTCACAGGCAGCCGCGCGCTGATTGGCTGCCGCCTCAGGAGAGTCTCTCCGCCAGCCCGTGACGTCACCGTGGCCCGGCTCCAAGCGGGGGACACCCTGCTCTCCCCCCTCCTCGTCGTCGTCTTCTAATTACCGTCCTATACGATAATGAAGCGCTGTGCTGCTGGCGCACAGGAACGTGACTGTGGTGTAGCGGGAGACCCATTTACCTCACACACGGCGACATTGTGTGAATGAGCGGCCAGTGAGGGACGCGTGCCCGCCTCTCGTTAACGTACAAAATGGAAGCCGCTTTGTGACTGGCGGAAAAAAGCGAAAACCTCAGTGATAACATGGGAGGGACACGGATATCGCCATATCTCCGTCACCAGAGACGTTAGCACGGTACACCAGCGTCCCCGTGTTGTCACCCTCCCCCCACAAGAGGAGAGCCAGAGCCCCAACCAGGTCCATCTTGTCTGGCGACTGTTTAGAACCGCCATGTAAATCTAGCGCGCAGATTCCACACACATTTATGAGGGAGTCCATGACACAACCATTAGCCTCTCACAACGAGACTTGACGACGTCCCGAACGGTTTACCCTTTGTATTCTGACGAATAAAATCCCGGATAACTAAGCGAGAGAACGGTGGACGGTTATATAGCTAGAATTAATATAGACATTTATATAATGCACAGGTCGCGTTCCCATGCCCGTGTTTATGAAGAATAGGAAGTTTAACCCTTGGTGTCGGCCTTGTGGCGAAAGTGCGGGCGGGAAGAGCCAGGCGGCTGCGAGCACTACTGGCTGGCTGGGGACAGAGAAGGGAGGCGGAGGATAGGGAGGCCGCGGTGCATTGTGGGCTGCCCCAGAGCGAGCTGAAGCTGCTCACACACACAATATGTGTTGGCTCGCCAAAAAGGAGCAGGCAGGGTGCCCTCCACAGCATGTCATGTAACCGAGGAAGGGGCCTGTGAAGCGGCTGGGCCTTTCCTGCGGGGCGAGGAGACGACCCTGTGTGCAGGGGAGCAGGGCTTTTGGGGGGGTGGGGGTGGGAAAGGCGGGCAGGCATGTCTTTCAAGGAGGCCAAGCCTGGGGAGAGAAGCCGAAATCCCGAAGACCATGTCAGAACGCAGCCTGCAAGTGAGACGGGAGCCTTTGATTGTTTGGATCGGGCATGCTGGCTCGGAGGGGCTGTGGATGCCTCGTCTGCGCCGCTTCCCCCCACAGCACTCCACTCATGTCTTCTTCTTGTTTCTGGCTTACAGGCTGCATCAACGGCATGGAGGCGGGCAACCCAGCCGGCCCCTCTGGCGAGAAGAAGAGTCACCACTGGAAGAGTTACAAGCTGGTCATCGACCCTGCCCTGAGGAAGGGGCAACACAAGCTGTACCGCTACGATGGACTGCACTTCAGCATGCCTGTATGTGCCCCCGCTGTCAGTGCATGCCATCCCTGGCTCCATCATCATCACCCTAAACTTCTTGCCTTTTGTGTTTGCAGAACCCAGGTGTCCCCCCAGTGGACTGCGTCAGAGACCCCCGGATCGGCAGGATATGGACCAAAAACAAGGAGGTCGACCTGCCTGTGCCCAAGCTGAAGGTACTGCTCCTTGTGTTCTCGCGGCGATAGATTGATGTGTGTGGTGTACTGTGCAGTAAAGTTGCCGGTCGCTGCTGCTTCATGTATTGATTGCGACTTCTCCCCGATCTGACGATCTCTCGCCTGCAGATCGACGAGTTCTACGTCGGCCCCGTGCCTCCGAAGCAAGTGACTTTTGCGAAACTGAACGACAATATTCGGGAGAACTTTCTTGGCGACATGTGCAAGAAGTATGGGGAGGTGGAGGAAGTGGAGATCTTGTACAACCCCAAGAACAAGAAGCACCTGGGCATTGCCAAAGTTATATTTGCCACTGTGACAGGCGCCAGGGATGCGGTGAAGCATCTACACAACACCACAGTCATGGGCAACCTGATCCACGTGGAGCTGGACACTAAAGGTAAGTGCTTCCCTGCCGGGGGATCGTCCTATCCCACTGACAGTTGTGTCCCCTGCGAGTCACGTGTGCCAGTGTTGTCTGTTGCTAGGAGACTGCAGTGCCGGCTGTCTGTCAGCACGCTCTGCTCTCTTACTGAAGTTTTACTGTACAGCCCGGCATGGTGTGTGTGCTGCAGGGAGATCTCAGCCCTTGGTGCTTGTGGCTTTGCATACAGACATTTATAAATTAGTGACAGGCTAGAAAATGCAAATACAGGCTGGATGTTGTTACAGTGCAGAGTCATGGACAGCACAGTATGGCCATAGTAAGACCGCCTGACAGCTATCATACATCTGCTACACCAGATCACCAGCCAAGTAGCATACTGCTGACTTATTTAAAAATAAAATAAAGTATTTAATGTTTTTTCTTTTGATTTCCGTTATTACATTTCCATATAGCAGCCGTCCCATACATGATCATCATGCCTCTGGGACAGGGGTCAACCCCCCCTAGCTGTTGTGAAACTACAACCCCCTAGCGTGCACATTTGCTTGGCTCTTTTCAGAACTCCCACAGAAGTGAATGGAGCATGCTGAGAGTTGTAGTTTCACAACCGCTGAGGAGGCTGACCCCTGATCTCTGCAGCGGACTCATGTTTTATGTTTTCCATAGGATTACTATGAAATTCTTCTAAGTGTCCGATTGTGTTTTCACTGCAGAGATGTGTATTTTAGGCTAGGCCCCGGCGTGGATGTAGTTGTGCAGTCCTTTCTGCATTGCTTGTCACACCGCAGTGTTATGTCTTACTGTTGTCAGAGCTAATACATGGTCCATGATGTTAGGCTTGTTTCACACTTCTGTTGTTTTTTTTTCTGGTATTGAGATCCGGCAGCGAATCTTAATACTGGAAAAATGTTTAGTCCTCATGCATTCTGAATGGAAAGAGATCCATTCAGGATGCATCAGGATGTCTTCCGTTCCGTCAGCATTCCGTTTTGTGTCCGGTCATAAAAACGGGGGGAAAAACCCTGCATCTGGCACTGAAAACAATGTAAGGCAATGGTGACGGATCCGTCACCTGTTGACTTTGTGTATTTAGTGACGGATCAGTTTTTTTTCCGCCTTTATTTCACACAACAACATCCTAACGGAACAGATGCATCCTGATGTGCAAAATCAAAACTGATCTGTTTAATTCCGATATTGGGATCCTCTGCCGGATCTCAAAACCGGAATTAACAACGCAAGTGTGAAACGGGCCTTACACGGGTACAAAACTCCATGAGGCTTAAAGGGAACCTGTCAGCCCCAAAATGGATCATAAACCGCCAGCAGTACCTTTAAAGCTGTTAACATCCGGCTTCTAATGATGTTCTTACGTAAGATGTCTGAGACGCGTGATCGCTGTAAAACAAGTGCGCTGCTGAAACCCAGCTAACAGCGGCAGCCAGAGACAGGATCGCGCATGCGCAAAACCTATGCGGTCCCGGCCACACCACAGGCTGTCAATCTAACAAAAGAGGGGACGGTTAGGGGGTGTGCTTACCTAGACTCGAAGTAAGGAAGCCTCATTTGCATACGACCCGTGGGGGAATAAAAGTTGTTTTACAGCGATCATGGGGGCGTGCTTACCTTGACTCGAAGTAAGGAAGCTCACGCTTCTCTGGTCAAGCATAAAGATGCTTGACCAAAAGATATGACTCTTTTCTGTTAATTGGCATAAACGGTGGGAAAGCGTTATAGGGCGATAAAATAGGACAGGTTAGTCCTGAGAAGATTATGGATCGATCGCTGGGAACTATCAGGGTAAACAAGCATTAGACCTCTTTCACATAGGCGTCCCGGATTTGCTCCGGATGCGTCGCGTGTGCATTGCGGGAAAACCGTGCAAGTAGGCACGCAATTGCAGTCAGTTTTGACTGCTATTGCGTTCCGATGTTCAGTTTTTTCTGCGCAAGTGCAATGCGTTTTGCACGCGCGTGAAAAACAACTGAATGTGGTACCCAGACCCGAACCCGGACTTCTTCACTGAAGTTAAGGTTCGGGTTAGGTGTTCTATTCATTTTATTATTTTCCCTTATAACATGGTTATAAGGGAAAATAATAGCATTCTTTGATACAGAATATTTACTAAAATGTGGCTTGAGGGGTTAAAAAATAAAAAAAAATTACTCGCCTCATCCAATTGATTGCGCAGCCGGCATCGTCTTCTTGCTTCTTCTTTCAGGACCTGCAAAAGGACCTTTGATGACGTAATCTTCTATCTTCATTCAGAAGGACCTGCGCTGATGTCGCCAGCGCGATTACATCATCTAAGGTCCTTTTGCAGGTCCTGAAAGAAGAAACAAGAAGACGATGCCGGCTGAGCAATCAATTGGATGAGGTGAGTAAATGTATTTATTTTTTTAACCCCTCAAGCCACATTTTAGTAAACATTCTGTATTAAAGAATGCTATTATTTTCCCTTATAGCCATGTTATGAGGGAAAATAATACAGTGAATAAACTTTAATGGGGTCCGGGGTCGCTCATCCCTATCATCTCCTAGCAACCATGCGTGAAAATCTCACTGCATCCGCCCTTGCTTGCGGATGCTTGCGATTTTCACGCAGTCCAATTCATTTCTATAGGGCCTGCGTTGCGTGAAAAACGCAGAATATAGAACATGCTGCGATTTTCACGCAACACACAAGTGATGCATGAAAATCACTGCTCATCTGCACAGCCCCATAGAAGTGAATGGGTCCAGATTCAGTGCGGTTGCAATGTGTTCACCTCACGCATTGCACTCTCGTGGAATTCTCGCCCGTGTGAATGGGGCCTTAGGGTACATTTGGTTTTATATGTCAGAACATGGTGACAGCTTCCCTTTAGGGTCCATTCACACGTCCGTTGTTTCTTTCCTGATCTGTTCCGTTTTTTGCGGAACAGATCTGGACCAGTTCTGTACCCATTCATTTTCAATGGGTCCTGAAATAAAATCAGACATTGAGCTGTCCGATTTTTTTTTTTTTTTTTTTTCAGGACCCATTGAAAATGAATGGGTACAGAACTGGTCCAGATCTGTTCCGCAAAAAAATGAACAGATCAGGAAAGAAACAACGGACGTGTAAATGGACCCTTACTCTGTCAAAATGATCGAGCAATCACATTCAGGCGAGTGCTAGCTAGTTTTCTAAGGGAAATCGTGTGACCTTATTTTTAGAGGATTTCTGAAGGTTTTTGAGTAAAAACTAGAAAACCTAGGTCTGGGCCCATTTTTGCAGAGTAAGGGCTCATGCACCGGCCGTTTGTGCACTGCATCACGGATGCGGACCTATTCACTTGAATGGGTCCACAATCTGAAAGGTGCGGAACGGAGGCACTACTTTTTTGCAGTATGGACCATCTAATGCGGATCGTGGACTCCTTTCAAGTGCATGGGTCCAGCCTCCACATCCGACGGCCCTACGGTCAGTGCCTGTGCATTGCATTCCTGTGCATGAGCCCTAAGGCTGCATTTGCATGTAGTTTTTTTTGTGGTGGTTCTCACTTTTACATTTCTTGCGGTTAGAACACTAGCTCCAGATGTTAGATGATGGTCTATGGCACTGATCATCAACCCAGGTGTTCTTCATTCACTTCCATGGGAGCTAGAAGAACAGCCAAGCATGTTTGCACGCTGGGTGTTGTAGTTTCACAGCAGCTGGAGGGCCGAAGGTTGCTGACACCTGGTCTATGGGAAATATGAAACACAGGACACTCACGTTTTTTTTGTTTTGTTTTTTTCCTACTGGTGTTTTTCTTCTTTTTAAAAACTCAGCAAGCTCTTGCCTTTTTTTCTAGGTGTTTTAGCATCTCTCTATAGGGGAAAAATGCTTTTAAGAAAACTAACTGTAAGACACATTGGGGGTCATTTACTAAGACCACCTTTTATGCCGGTCTTAGATTCCCCCCCCCATGCTGCTGTAAGCTTCGGCTAATTTATGATGAGGTGTGCACTTCATCATAAATTAGGCACATCTATAGAAGTCTGTGCGCCTAGCGTAAAAATTACTACAACCTCTGGCTGGCGTAGTTTTTAGCCAACATTTACACCTGTTAAATTTTAGTAAATTTCCTGGGGGCCCCGATGCCACCTCCGTTCAACTGTCAAACAAGGCATAAATACCAGTGATAAAATCTGAACCACATATTCCACATTGGCTGTAACTACCAATCCCTTGTAACATATAGGCCCTGATTTATCAAGAGTGGCCTCTACTACACCAATCTTGATGGGCCCTGTGCTGCCAGGGCAGGCATTTAATTTTATGATGAGGCATAGGCCTCGTCATGAGGGCTCATGCACACAAACATATTTTCTTTCCGTGTCCGTTCCATTTTTTTTTTTTTGCGCACCGTATACGGAACCATTCATTTCAATGGGTCCGCCAAAAAATGGAAGGTGCTCTGTGTGCATCCCGTTCCACAAAAAATAGAACATATCCCATTATTGTCCGCATTACGGACAAGGATAGTACTGTTCTATTAGGGGTCAGCTGTTCCCCAAAATACGGAGTGCACACAGACGTCATCCTCCTCTGGCAGTCCGTGCTCCAGACTGAAACCTACTTCAGCTACCAGTGGTGGCAGCTGCCACATATTTGTCTCTGCCTCTCCTACCAGATATGAATTGAGGAGTTATATACCAAAAACATCGTCTTATGTTATGTTAATGTCCAGGCTGGAAGGACTATACTTTCTACAGCTACATTCCCATTGCCTCCTCTTTGCAATTTGATTAAAAATTCACTGCCTACGACAGTGCGACCTGGCATTTCTGTGTGAACTACTTTGGGTTGAAGAACCTTTGTGCTTGGCACCTCCAGAATATATCAAGGAGTGTCGTTCCACTAATCTCTACAGTGGCGTGGTTTTCAGTCATCATTTATGCTGTCCAGTCCACAAACCCTTTTCGGAAACTGGCCAGGGTGGCGTAAAACTTGTGGTGCGTTTTTCATTCGTTGTGCTGTATCTTTACATGCACTGGTTCAAGGGTATTTGCACACGGATTTCTTTGCCTTTCCGCCCCCAAAGCTGCATGGATTACTTGTGTTTTTTTGGTGCATATTTGATGTGGTTTGGCCGCAGATCTCGCCCTTCCATTGAAAAAAGGGTAAAATCTTCATGTCGGCTCAATTTCTGTATGGAAGAAAGAAGCAAAGTTTGCTGGCACTGTATTAGGGTCCATTCACACGTCCACAAAATCGGTCTGCATCCGTTCTGCAATCTTGCAGAACGGGTGCAGACCCATTCATTTTCAATGGGGCCGGAATGTGCTCTCTGCATCCACATTTGCGGATCCGCACTTCCGCATCCGTGCCTCCTCCCCCCCCCCCCCCCAAAAAAAAAACCCCCTATTGTCCGCAATTGCCGACAAGATTAGGCATTTTCTATTATAGTGCCGGCCACGTGCGGTCCGCAAATTGTGGAATGCACATTGCCAGTGTCCTTGTTTTGCGGATCCGCAGAACACTTACGGACGTGTGAATGGACCCTTACACTGCACGTAAATGTTCAAAGAAAAACCATGCGTAATCTGCATCGTGTGCAGGTACCTCAAATGCTGCACGTTATTTTGTGAGCAGAATGAACGTCGATTTTTTTTTTTTTTTTTTTTCTTCCCCCATTCTGGCTTACCGTCAGTGACTCTGTTGTCTCCAGAATGGCCTTTCCCAGCAATAGTTAGGACTGTCCATAGAAGCTTTAGATGGTATCTTAGTGCATTGTTTGTTATGCTCGGTGTACCATATCTAGATACCCGTGCTCCTTTGATACTCGGCCACAGCTTTTCCAGACGTACAGCAGCTAATAGCAGTCAGTATGAGTTAGAGCTACATGCAGGCTTTTGCACGTGTTATTTGGCAGGGCAGTATTTTGCCAACAATGAGCTCGCATTCATGCTCCGTTCACACAGGCATCAAGACTTTATTTTTTAAAGAATCCATGATGCCTATGGTCATGATCTGTCGTGTACCCCAAGTATCATGGATCTGCTAAATTCCAGTGCTTTTTTTTATTTACGTGCAGCATATTGCACCATTCTAGCCAGCAAGAGGCAATGGAACCCTAATGTTTGTCAGTACTGTATATAATGCTACAAACTAGAGTTTTTATCGTAAGCGTATACCCCTTATGGTGCATTCACACAGCCGCGTCCATTTCGCGGAGCGCAAACTGTCGATCTACCTAACACGGACACCGGCCATGTGCACCCAGCATCTGTGTGGACTCGTTGACTTCAATGGGGCTGCAATCCGCATTTTGTGGCCAAAGATAGGAACATGCAGATTGTGGACCCATTGATGTCAATGGGTCTACAAACAATGCAGATTCAAAAACGGACTATATTTGCATTTTGTGGATCGCAAAATACGTACGGCTGTGTGCTTGATGCCTTTGTAAGTACTTTTATACCCCTCAGGGTACTTTCACACTAGCGTTTTTCTTTTCCGGCATTGAGTTCCGTCCTAGGGGCTCAATACCGGAAAAGAACTGATCAGTTTTATCCTAATGCATTTTGAATGGAGAGCAATACGTTCAGGATGTCTTCAGTTCAGTCTTTTTGACTTTTCAGGACGGAGATAATACCGCAGCATGCTGCGGTTTTATCTCCGTCCAAAATTCTGGAACACATTTTTTCCCGTTGAAATGCATTAATGCCGGATCTGGCCCCAAGTGTTCCGGCAAAACGGATCCGGCATTGCGGTCTGCGCATGCTCAGACCTCAAAAAATTTGAAATAAATAAATGCCAGATCCGTTTTTCCAGATGACGCCAGAGAGAGACGGATCCGGCATTTCAATGCATTTGTTGTACGGATCAGGATCCTGATCCGTCTGACAAATGCCATCAGTTTGCATATGTTTTGACGGATCTGGCAGGCAGTTCATGTGACGTAACTGCCTGCCGGGAATCCTCTGACGCAAGTGTAAAAGTACCCTTAGAGTAACAATTCGGAAGCATCTTTTCTTAGAAGGCTGTGTTGTAGGGGTGGGCGGTATAGGCGATATGCGATATGAATTTGGGCCACGATATGGATTTTCGCCATATCGCCTATATCGCCAGACCGCGATATGATCATTTTCTCCTGAGCCGGCCGGCACAGCAGGAGGAAGGAGGAGGGAGTCCCTCCCTCCCCACTGTGCGCGGCTGCCGCTGAACACCAATGAGGACAGAGTAGGAGGAAAAGGGGAGGGACTGTGGCCACTGCGCCACCAATGAATGTGCCGGCCATATCCCACAGGGTCCCCCTCCTCCCCCCCATCATTGGTGGCAGTTTGCAGTTCCGATCGGAGCCCCGGCAGTGTAATGCTGGGGCTCCGATCGGTTACCATGGCAGCCAGGAGTCACGCTACTGAAGTCCTGGCTGCCATGGTATGTTAGTGAGCAGAGAGCAGCGCATTATACTCACGTGCGCTGTGGCCGCCGGTCGCTCCTTCTTCTGTCTGTGCGGTGGATTGCTAATGCTTACAGCATTAGCAATGTGCCGCACAGACCTATGAGAAGGAGCGACCGGCGGCCACAGCGCACGTGAGTATAATGCGCTGCTCTCTGCTCACTAACATACCATGGCAGCCAGGACTTCAGTAGCGTGACTCCTGGCTGCCATGGTAACCGATCGGAGCCCCAGCATTACACTGCTGGGGCTCCGATCGGAACTGCAAACTGCCACCAATGATGGGGGGGAAGGAGGGGGACCCTGTGGCCACTGCCACCAATGATTAATACTGGGGAGGGAGTGAGGGGGGGGGGCAGGGGTTGCGTTGCTGGGGGGAGGCAGATCAGAGGCTGGGGGGAGGCAATCAGAGGCTGGGGGGGAGGCAGATCAGAGGCTGGGGGGAGGCAGATCAGAGGCTGGGGGGGGAGGCAGATCAGAGGCTGGGGGGGGAGGCAGATCAGAGGCTGGGGGGGAGGCAGATCAGAGGCTGGGGGGGAAGGCAGATCAGAGGCTGGGGGGGAAGGCAGATCAGAGGCTGGGGGGGGGAGGCCAGAGGCGGGGGAGGCAGATCAGAGGCTGGGGGGGGAGGCAGATCAGAGGCTGGGGGGGGGAGGCAGATCAGAGGCTGGGGGGGGGGAGGCAGATCAGAGGCTGGGGGGGGAGGCAGATCAGAGGCTGGGGGGGGGGAGGCAGATCAGAGGCTGGGGGGGGGGAGGCAGATCAGAGGCTGGGGGGGGGAGGCAGATCAGAGGCTGGGGGGGGGAGGCAGATCAGAGGCTGGGAGGGCACAGGAGAGGCTGGCGCCATGGTCAGCTCCCTGCTGTTGTGTGCCCAAAGCACAGGGCAGCAGGGAGAGTGTAAAGTCCTATTCACCCTAATAGAGCTCTATTAGGGTGAATATGACAAGAGTTCTAGCCCTTAAGGAGGCCAATAGTTAATAAATAAAAAGTAAAAAAAAAAAAAAAGTTTAAACACCCCCCATATAGAAAACAATATATCGCAATATATATCGCATATCGCACATGCTTAAAATTATATCGCAATATAAATTTTAGGCCATATCGCCCACCCCTACTGTGTTGTACCATTCCTCTATTATATTATTATTATTTTCCTAACATTTTAAAAGACTTGTTTGACTTAAATAAAAACTTAGACAGCCTCTGTACATGGGCTAAGCTAGCAAAAGACCCGGTAGTTGCCCCTGCCACTACCAGTGAAGTGCTCCAGTCCTCCCGCCACTGACTTGCTCTTCCTGGCTGCAGCGGTGATCTTCTGTGCACACAGTGTTCAGAAGTTTCTTGTTGCGCGACAGTTGCATATTCCTCCAATTATAAGGAATGAGATGTGTTTTATAATTTTTTAAGATTCTCTAGGTACTGGTACAGTGCCAAGTGATTGGCACAAAGCAAATGTGATGCCCATATTCAAAAAAGGATCCAGGGATTATATACAGGAGTATGTGACTGTAAATAATATTATAAGTGATAACCAACATGGGTTCACCAAGGACAGAAGTTGTCAGACTAACCTGATTTGTTTTTATGAGGAGGTGAGTAGTAGCCTGGACAGACGGGCGGCTGTGGATATAGTGTTTCTGGATTTTGCAAATGCTTTTGATACTGTCCCTCATAGATGTTTAATAGGTAAAGTAAGGTCTATAGGCTGGGAACTTTATAGTTTGTAATTGGATTGAAAACTGGCTGAAGGACTGTGTCCAGAGTTGTGGTCAATGATTCCTATTCAGAATGGTCCCAGGTTAGAAGTGGTGTACCCCAAGATTCAGTGCTGGGCCCTCTATTATTTAATGTATTTATTAATGATATCGAGGAGGGGATTAATAGCACAATTTCTATTTTTGCAGATGACACTAAGGGTACTTTCACACTAGCGTTTTTACTGGATCCGGCAGGGTTCAGCAAAAACGCTTCCGTTACTGATAATGCAACCATCTGCCTCCGTTATGAACGGATCCAGTTGAATTATCTTTAACATTGCCAAGACTGATCCGTCATGAACTCCATTGAAAGTCAATGGGGGACGGATCCGTTTTCTATTGTGTCAGAGAAAACTGATCCGTCCCCATTGACTTGCATTGGGGGTCATGCCGGATCCGTCTTGCTCCGCATCCCAGGACGGAAAGCAAACTACAACATGTTGCGGTTTGCTCTCCGGTATGGAAACGCAATTAAATGGAACGGAATGCATTTTGGTGCATTCCGTTTCGTTAAGTTCCGTATTGTCCCCATTGACAATGAATGGGGACAAAACTGAAGTGTCTTTTTCCAGTATTGAGCCCCTATGACGGATCTCAATACCGGAAAACTAAAACGCTAGTGTGAAAGTAGCCTAAGCTATGCAGTCTATAGAAGATGTCCAAAAAACTACAAGCTGACTTGAACACTGAGTGATTGGGCATCAACTTGGCAAATGAGGTTCAATGTGGGTAAATGTAAAGTTATGCATCTTGGTAGTAATAATCTCTGTGCATCATATGTCCTAGGTGATGTAACACTGGGAGAGTCACTTATAGAGAAGGACATGGGTGTCCTTGTGGATGGTAGATTAAATAACAGCATACAATGTCAATCAGCTGCTTCTAAGGCCACCAGGATATTGTCATGCATTAAACGAGGCATGGACTCGCGGGGGAGGGATGTAACATTACCACTTTAGAAAGCGTTGGTGCGGCCTCATCTGGAATATGCAGTTCAGTTCTGGGCACCAGTCCATAGAAAGGACGCACTGCACCTGAAAAAAGTACAAAGGAGAGCAACTAAACTGTTAAGGGGCATGGAGCGTCTTAGTTATGAAGAAAGATTTAAAGAATTACATTTATTTAGTCTTGAGAAGAGATGTCTAAGAGTGGACATGATTTGTGTATATATATATATATATATGCCATACAAAAAATACAGTGAAAAACTGTTCCATGTCAAATGCCCTCAAAAGACAAGGGGGCACTACCTCCGACTGGAGAAGAAAAAGTTCAGTCTCCAGAAGCGTCAAAGCTCCGTTACTGTAAGAACTGTGAATCTGTGGAATAGACTTCCTCAGGACGTGGTTAACAGCAGGAGCAGTGGACCGTTTTAAAAAGGGTTTAGATGAATTCTTAAAAGTAAATGACATTAATGCTTCTGAAAGCATGAAGAAATCTGAGTCTCGCTTCCTTCTGGGATTCGCATCCCCACCTATCCCTTATGTGTTTTCTGTCTTTGTTTTTTTTTTTTTTTTTCCCAACCGTATTAACTATGTAACTATGTGACTGTTGCACAACTGAGTCTTTCCTATGATCAAAAGTTTGAGACAAGAGATAACACGAATGGGGTTTTGCGTGGTCCGATCACAGCGGAGAGCATCACAGACAGGGAGAAGGTGAGTTTTAGTTTTTGTGACGCTCTCCTCTGTGGTTGGATTGCGGCACAGCCAGGGAGACGGAGACGCTCATTGAGAAACAGGGCAGTATCCTCCTCCCTGTACCAATGCTATTCATTAGCATATCAGGCGGGAAAAGTAAAAGGGGGGGGGGGGGGCACAGCGGAGGAACGGAGCCCCTGACAGATAGCTAGTAAGTGATCTTACATGCCTGCACTATGCCCTACACAACCCCCTACTTATTTCAGAATGTCTGCACCCATGAAAGGTTCCTCTTTAAATCTGACCAGGCTTCACTACTGGTTTTGGTTCACTATAACTGATGGAAATCGCTGACTTAACTGTAGTGTGAACCTGGCCTCATCTGGTGTCATTTGTTCTACCAAAAGCTTCAGAGTATAGGTCATAGACGCCATTACAGGCAATTTTCTTTAAAAAAAAAGTCTTGTGTGTATTTCGTGTGACTTTCTCTGATCTGGCGTGCTGTGTTTGTTCAGGATGTACAGTGTGCAAATGCAGTGCCCCTGCTGTAAGGAGATGCAATTTCTCCTACAGGTAGTTGCTGGGTGTGCAGTCTTGGCTATTAATGGCATAGCGGCCGGTACTGAAGGATGCAGCCCCTGTGTCAGTTGCACCGCGTGGGGCCCCAGTAGCATCCCGCCTATTGGTAGCCAGTGAGAAACATCAGAGGAGAGCACTCTGGTGTCACTGTTTGGGGGTGGGGGGGCTGGTTGTCACTGTTTTTGGGGCCTTGCTATCTGTTGGGCAGCAGTCTTGCTGTCACTGTTGGAGGGAAACTGGCTGTCACTGTTGAGCATACTAGTTGTCACTGTTTGAGGAGCACTCTGTTGTCACTATTTGGGGGCACTGCTGTCTGTTGGTCAGCACTCTTGCTGTCACAGTTGGGGAGGCACTCAACCCTTTGGTTGTCACGGTTTGTGGTGTTTTGCTGTAATTGTTGGGGTGCTCTGTGATCACTGTTGGAGGGCACCCTGACTGTCACTGTTGGGGGTCACTGACTGAAGCCGGGCTCCCACTGTAATTATGATGCCGGACATTTAACTCCCTAGATATGAACAATAGCGACCGCAGCATCTAGGCAGTCAAAAGGAGAGGGCTTCCGCTGCCACCATCAGCCATGGCAGCTGGGGACCTAACAAAGGCCCCCAGGACTTCCATGACTGTATGTCTATTAGGCCCCATGCACACGGCCGTGTTTCACAGCCGTGTGCGGGCCGTGGAACCGCGGCCTGGATCCCTCCTGAGAGCAGGAGCGCACGGCGTCACTGGTTGCTATGACGCCGTGCGCTCCCTGCTGCCGCCGCAATACAGTGATGCACTGGTATGATCTATACCAGTGTATTACTGTACTGTGCCGGCAGCAGGGAGCGCACGGCGTCATAGCAACCAGTGACGCCGTGCGCTCCTGCTCTCAGGAGGGATCCAGGCCGCGGTTCCACGGCCCGCACACGGCTGTGAAACACGGCCGTGTGCATGGGGCCTTAGACTGTGCAGCAGAAAGATATAGCACTGCATTCTGAAAGCAATGCTTCCAAGTGAAAATGTAAAGTTTATAAAAAAAATAATACGTAATTAATTTTATTTTGTAAACGTGGTAAAAAAGACACCTGTTGCACAGTGTTTGCTAAAACCCAAATAATAAAGTTAACATGATATTTACTTTTTTTTTTATACTTGTCACCCTCAGCCCTTTAAATTAATGTTGCTCAATAATTCTGATGTACCCAAAAAATTTATAACAAAAAACATCAGATTCATTGTTGTAGTTACAACAGTGCAAAAATGAATAGCTCTTGGAATGCAGCGACATAACAAGACTATGCTATTATGCAAAAGTTAAAAAAAACACGTAAAACCATAGAATAAACCTAATATGCTAGTTTTGCTGCACAATGAACATCATAAAGTGCAAAAAAAACAACAATGGTGGAACTGGTTATCCCCCCCAAATGTTTATAACTAAAAATACAATTCGCCTTACAAAAAACAAGTCCTTATGTGGATACATCAACAGGAAAATAAAAAAGGCCAAAAAAAACAAAAAACAGCCATCCAGTGTCTTTATATTGTATTCCACCTTGGCTGAAAATACTCCTCAGATATGCTGAAAGGAATATTTTTAGTGTTCCGGAAAAAATGTAGTGTCACCTCTGATTGTAGGGACATTTACATGTCACAACAACAGGGGGTCCTTTTTCTCCTTTGCTAAGGTTTCTATCACCCCAAAGAGTTTGAAAGCTTCTCAGTGCGGTCATGTGGGTGGGGAGAGACAGAGAATCCATTCTAGCAATCGGTGAGGGACCAGTTAGTGGAGCCCCAGTGATCAAAAATGTACGGTAGTCCTTATTTAGTAAATGGGTGATAAATGTATTTGGAGGGAAAACTATAGTGTAGTATTAACAGTTTTGCAATTGTAGCATTCTGTGAGCATGATATTTTCTGGCTCATTTGCTGTCATTTTTGTATCCTATATCTTTTTGTCCCTTCTTGAAAAAAAACGCCAAAGTGTGTTTATTTTTTATTTTTTTTAGCAATCTACATAGGAAATGACATCCAAGGGGGCATACTTTCCTGTTTAAAAACCCATGGCTTGCAAAAAAATATATACAGGTGAAACTTGAAAAATTAGAATATAGTGCAAAGTTTATTTATTTCTGTAATGCAACTTAAAAGGTGAAACTAACATATGAGATAGACTCATTACATGCAGAGTGAGATATTCCAAGCCTTTATTTGTTATAATTTGGATGATTATGGCTTATAGCTTATTAAACCCCAAAGTCACAATTTTGAGGTCCCCTTTGCTCAGGGGTATGGATTAAATAGCTGACTAGAGTGTGACACTTTGAGCCTAGATTATTTAACCTTTTCACAATATTCTAATTTTAAGTTGCATTATTGAAATAAATGAACTTTTGCACAATATTCAAATTTTTCGAGTTTCACCTGTATATGCCAAAATACACTGGGGCAGATTTACTAAGCCTGTAGACTGCATAAACTTAGGCAGGCTGTCTAGACCCGCATCCAATTTATTAAGCCTCTTTCAGATGAGCGTGTCCTGTGCAGAAATCCGTGTGTGAGCTTGTTTTCCAGTTATGGACACTGCTCATTTCACAGGAGAACATGGCATTATACTGATTCATAATGCTGTGTGTCTCTGCATGGCCTTGCATCTACTGAATTGCACAGGTATAATGCTGTGTGTCTCTGCATGGCCTTACTGCTACAGAAGTATACTGTTTTATAATGATGTGTGTCTGCATGACCTTGCATCTACTGAATTGCACAGGTATAATGCTGTGTGTCTCTGCATGACCTTACTGCTACAGAATTATACTGTTTTATAATGATGTGTGTCTCTGCATGACCTTGCATCTACTGAATTGCACAGGTATAATGCTGTGTGTCTCTGCATGACCTTACTGCTACAGAATTATACTGTTTTATAATGATGTGTGTCTGCATGACCTTGCATCTACTGAATTGCACAGGTATAATGCTGTGTGTCTCTGCATGACCTTACTGCTACAGAATTATACTGTTTTATAATGATGTGTGTCTCTGCATGACCTTACTGCTACAGAATTATACTGTTTTATAAAGATGTGTGTCTCTGCATGACCTTGCATCTACTGAATTTCACAGGCATAATGCTATCAGTATGATCCTGTAGAAATAAGGTCATGCAGAGACAGATAAATAGTATAATGCTGTGTGCTCCTGCAAAACGAGCAGTGTCCACAACGGGAAATAGTGCTTACATGTGGAGCATGATTTCCACACAAGACATGCTCGTCTGAATGAGCCCTTATAGTGGCAGTAAACATGCTCGTCTTAGACTTCTGAAGAACTGCCTTCGAGGTACTTGGTCTGCGTTTTTTTTTTTTGCACTTTTCAGTTCACGTTACACATTTTATGGACATTCTCCATCCTATAAAATTGTAGCGGTGGTCTCTGGCATTGATCTCAGGTTGTTAGTGCATCCTGACCTCTCACCAGTGAACTTTAATTATAACCTCCAGGTTGATGTGGCTACATCAAAATGTATCTTAAAAATACATAAGATGTTTTGTTTCTCCATAGTAGGAATTGCTGTGTTCTTCTCAAATTGATTGAAAGACTATCTGACTTCTGGAGATGTGTTCTGTAATGTGAATAATGTGATTTACCTCTGTGCAGGAGAGACACGTATGCGGTTCTATGAACTGTTAGTAAATGGTCTCTACACACCTCAGACTCTTCCCGTTGGATCTGACTTGGATGCTTCACCAAACGTGAATGAAACGCCACAGGTAAGCAGCATATTGACACAGCCTTATAAATTTCTGTGAAAATAGTATGTTCCTCCCTTTCATATTTGTTCTAGTATTGCATATTTTCATCACTGAATTGTTTCTAGTCTTTAAAACAAAGTGTAATACTGGACAGTAAGGACCAGATTATGGTGTTAGAATCACTGCAGGTCCGGCTTCCCTAATCAGGTTTGTCGGAGACCCTAACTGAGAAATATTGTATACCATGCCTGACGTGGGCAGCCGGACCAGCTCTGCAGTCTGACTCAAAGAAGGGATCATAAGTGGGGGATTCCCTTCTGTAGAATTATGATTTAACCACCTTTAGGGAACAGAGTTATCAAACACCCGCATCACCCTTGTGAAAACTGCCTTCTTAGGGTACTTTCACACTAGCGTTAAAGTTTTCCGGTATTGAGTTCCGTCATAGGGGCTTAATGCTGGAAAAAAAACGCTTCAGTTTTATCCTAGTGCTTTCTGAAAGGAAAGCAATCCGTTCAGTATGCAAGAGGATGTCTTGAACCCTTCAGGTGTGCTGAACCCTTCAATAGATCAATGCAGAGATATAGTTTTGTGGGAAAAACATTCAGGAAAAACTTGTAATTTATACATTTATATCCCATCATCCCTGTGACGGAAGGCGTTCAGAAGTGCTATGCGGCTGGAATATGTCCTCTCCCCTCTTAGTGTGGGCAGCAGGGGTCCGGACCATGGTCATGGTCCACCAGTTCACTGCCCATGCCTTGGAATAACAGTGATTTTTCTCCTCATCTTTCTGCTGTAAATCTTCATTGTTTCTATATACTTTCTGCACATATGGTTGGGAAATCAACAGTAAGTCAACTTAAACATGCCAGGGATTAACCTATATCTATCCTAAGATTAAACTCTAAAGAAAATAGAAGGGCCGAATATATGGACTTAAGTGATCCTTTTCTGCCATCAGTCTTCTATGTTTCTAGTCTAGGCCTTTTTATTTGGCTACATTTGGGCTGTATTTAATCAGCATTAGGATCCATTCACACGTCTGCAAAATGGGTCCACATCCGTTCCGCAATTTTGCAAAACAGGTGCGGACCCATTCATTTTCAATGGGGCAGAAATGTGCTGTCTGCATCCGCATTTGCGGATCCACACTTCTGTTCTGCAAAAAAAATAGAACATGTCCTAATATTTTCCGCAATTGCGGTCAAGAAAATACATTTTCTATGAGTGCCGGCAATGTGCGGTCCGCAAAATGCGGAACGCACATTGCCGGTGTCCGTGTTTTGCGGATCCGCAAAATACATACGGACGTGTGAGTGGACCCTTATCCACCTTTACAGAAATTGTATGTGCTGGGTTCACTGAATCCACAGATTCTGTTGGGAAAAGGTTTCCTCCCACGAACTGTGATTGCCTGTATTTTATCAGTGAATACTTAATATTAGATTGTTTTATGTAACAATGCTTTTGCGTTTTCTTTTACCTTTTGTTAGGTTAATGAAATTGTAAAACGTACGAAAGAAACGAGTGTTAGTGCATCAGTAACCCCAAACAGCAGTACCCCATTTTCCCATGACACAGCCTATTCAAGTTGTCGACAGGATACCCCAAACTCTTACAGCCAGTATACCCCACAATCACAAGGAACACCTCACACCCCACGGGTTGGAACACCTTTTTCGCAGGACTCCAACTACTCAAGTCGGCAGTCGACACCAGCATTTCCTTATGGGCAAGACTACAAACAAAGAAGGCAAGAATCAAAGTTCACGGACGCTTATAATCAGAGGCCTGGGCACCACTATGTTCCCAGGCGCTCTGATCACATGTTTAATGCAACGCGACCTCAGCCAGAGACTTCACAGTTTTCCCACACATCACCGCTGAGCCAGACTGGTTTGTCCTCAGCCTTTATTCCTTACCAAGCATCTTCAGCTTACTCATTACACGATGAAAATCCATTCCCACAGACATCAAGAGAAGTAGACTTCCGGAGAGCACCACCACCACTACCACCACCGCCCCCATCTGAGCCGTTTTCTGACGGTGTATGTAGTTCTGTAAATATTGACTTTGTACCAGTTAAAGAGAAACCAGAGGAACCCCCTCCTCCTGAGCCGGAGTGTGCCATGGAGCAGAAGTTGGCATCTGGTGCTCGAACACCAGAGGGAGGGGAAACGCCAGGGACACCCACTTTGGAAGCAGAAATGCAACACAATAGTTTAGACTCAAGAATTGAAATGCTTTTAAAAGAGCAAAGAACCAAATTACCTTTCCTAAATGAACCAAGCTCGGACAATGAGCTGAGGATGGAAGGAAGCCCTATCTCATCCTCTTCATCCCAGCTTTCACCAATTCCCCCTTACAGCTCCAACTCTCAGTACCAGGATGTCACCCCTTCCTCGCGACCGTCTAGCACTGGTTTAGAGGATATCAGCCCTACTCCTTTGCCAGACTCTGACGATGATGATGAGCCAATTTTTGGCACAGCCTCTCTTTGCCACAGCTCAAGGTCAGGAACTCCCATTGACCAGATGAGTCAGTCTTGCAGGAAAGTGGAAAGCACAGATATGATGGAACAGGTAGCTGGTGATCAAACGCCCGTGTCTGAGAAAATGGAGGAGGTAAGTCCTTTTAGATTTCAAACTTCTCTGTGTATAGACCTTTTGTTTGTTCTGAACTGAAATCTGACATACTTCAGATATGCAATTTATTATCTTGAAATGTCACAAAGATTTTTACATGTTTTAAAGGGTCACTTCTGTGACAAAGGGGTACTTTTTAAAATGCAAAATACAGTTTTTTTTTATTTACTCTTTGTCTTTTTTTATTTTGGCTTTTTATTATGCCATTGAAAATTAAATATGGAATATTGTCCTTCTGTAGCAGTCAGCACAGAGGGATAAAACTCCTATGTAGATAGGTAATCCATAGACGGTTTACTGATACTTTGAGGAAAGATGTTACCTGCAATTCTGTATAGAGATATTACTGGTCTATTCCCAGGACAGGTGATCAGTATCGGATCAGTGGGGGTCTGACACCCTGCACCCCCACCCATCAGCTGTTCTGGGCAAGCAGCGGAAACCGTACAATGGACAGAGAAGGAAGCACAAGGTCCCATACACTGTGTAGTAGTCATGCTGGCATACCACAGCTCAGCTCCCATTCAAGTGCCTGTGGCAGAAACTAAACGGGCAATAAAACATCAATATCTAGGTCCCGGAAAAACCCTTTAATCCTCATTATTAATACTAGGTGTGGAAATGGGGTGACAGTATGGTGTATGGTAGCTCTATTGTTCTCTTGATAGGCCTAGATAAAGATGTCCTCAGAAGAGCACTGCACTTATCAACTTAATATGTGATGCTCTAGGGCCTTATTCACATGTCCTCGACAAGATAGGCAGTGTTCCGTCTGTGTAGTGTCCATTTTCGTTCTGTGTCCATTTTTTGCCCTCCATGTTGCATCTATATTGCACATGCACAGCTATCATTCCATAGCCTCTCCTTCCATCCATGTTATGTCAATGGTTTTCATTGACCCATAGAGTTCAATGGACGTGTTTGGTCCTCAACATGGATCAAAGTAGTGCATGTTTCCATTGTTTTTCCACTAACCTTGGGGTGTGTGAATAAACATTCATCCACCTCTGGTCAGAGTGAGTGTTTGTCATGCTAAACAAAGGAGAAAATTAAAGGAACAGAACTGGAAGGTGAATACATGGAGCGACTTCAGAAATTATATCCAGAAAACTATGCCCCTATTACTGTATTTTTCGCTTTATAAGACACTCCTGATGATAAGATGCAACTTGGTTTTTGAGGAGGAAAAAAAGAAAAAATATATTTTGAACCAAAAGGTGTGCTTTTGGTGGGTTTTGAACTAATGGTGGTCTGTGGATGATGCACTGTTATGGGGGCGTCTGTGGATGATGCACTGTTATGGGGGCATCTGTGGAGGACACGTATATAGCATTTTATGCTATTTATGTCATCCACAGATCCCTCCCCATAAGTGTCCCTGTGTAAATGGTGACCCCAATACACTGGGCCTGCGCACAGCAGTGTTGATATGTAAAGTGTAGTCATGTAATCCTAATTAAAGTAGCGTAATCCTCTGCAGTAGTACTTACTATCAAACTACCGTAGCAGGCTGGCAGCGTAACGTCATTCACTCTGTCAAGCGCCTGCTCCTCCCACTTTATTAATGAAGCAGGAGGAGCAGGCGCATGCTGCCGGCCAGCCTGCTACTGTAGTTTGATAGTAAGTACTACTGCAGAGGATTGCAATACTTTAATTAGGATTACATGACTACACTTTACATATCAACATTGCTGTGCGGGGAGTAAGAGTACAGTGACTGCAACGGGCCCCGCCGCGAGTTGCCGTTCTCGAGCCCTTCCTCTCTCCCCGCTGATACATCGCAGGCCGTGCTGTGCAGCATAGCGGTCAGCAATATAAAAATGGCAGCATTCGCTTTATAAGACGCATTGCCATTTTCCCCAAACTTTTGGGGGGAAAATGTGCATCATATAAAGCGAAAAATACAGTATTTATTTTACCCACTTCCAGACCGGGCTATTTACCCTCTTGTTGACCAGGCATAGTTTAGCAAATCTGACATGTCACTTTATGTGGTTTTAACTTTTAAACGCTTTTACTTATCCAAGCCATTCAGAGACTGTTTTCTCACGACATATTGTACTTCATGTTAATGGTAAATTTGAGTCAATATGTTCTACCTTTTTTATTTATAAAAAAAAATCCCAAAGTTTACGAAAATGTGAAAAAATTCAGTTTTCTAAATTTTAATCTCTGCTTTTAAGACAGATAGTGATGCCTCATAAAATATTCATTAATAAACATTCCCCATATGTCTACTTTGTTGGTATTATTTTCGTAATGTTAATATTTTTTTTTTTTTTTTTTTAGGACGTTAGAAGGTTTAGAATTTTAGAAGCAATTTTTGAAAGTTTTAAGAAAATTTCCAGTCTGTTTTTTAAACGACCAGTTTAGTTTTGAAGTCACTTTGTGGGGCTTACATAATAAAACCAACCCATAAATGACCCCAGTTTTTAGAAACTACACCCCTCAAACTATTCAAAACTGGTTTTAGAAATGTTGTTAACCCTTTAGGTATTCCACAGGAACTAAAGCAAAATGGAGATGAAATTTCCATTTTAATATTATTATTTTTACAAGAAAATGGTGATTTAGGTCCAAACTTTCTTTTTCACAAAAGATAACAGAAGAATATTCCCTCACAATTTGCTACCCACTTTCTACTGAATACAGTAACACCCCAATTGTGGTCGTAAACTGTTATCTGGGGATACGCCAGGGCTCAGAAGGGAAGGAGCGGCATCTGGATTTTTTAACATGGAATTTTCTGTCATGGTTTCTAAGAGCGATAACTTTTTTTATTTTTTGTTCAATGAGCTGTGTGAGGGCTTATTACATTTGGCTTCCTTGGTTGCTTTTTATCTAATTTTTTGGGAGGTGGTAGATGAAGTCACAAAAAAGCTATTTTGGTGTAAATCTTTTTATTTATTTTTTAAACGTTCACTTGATAGGGTAGATCGTCATATTTTTATAGATCCGGTCATTACGGACTCAACAATACCAAGTGTGTGTGTATGTATATGTATGTGTGTATATATATATATATATATATATATATATATATATATATATATATATATATATATATATATTTTTTTTTTTTTTTTGCACAATAAAAACATTTTTTGAAAAAATCATGTTTTTGTGTTGCCATTTTATTACAGCCATATATTTTAATTCTTCTGGCTAGAGTTTTGTGTGAGGGCTTGTTTTTTGCTGGAGGAGGTGATGTTTTTATTGCTACTATTTCGGGGTACATACGACTTTTTGATTGATATTATGTTTTTTGGGAGGCAAGGTGTTTTGGCACAATGTTTATTTATTTCTTTTTATACAGCATTCACCGGATTGGGTAGATCATATGATATTACTTTAGAGCCGGCCGCAGTGATACCAAATATGTCTATTTTATTCAATTTTTAACATATAACGGATTTGGGGGAGGAATTTTTTTATTTTTTATGTGAAACTTTATTTTTTTATTTTTAACTATTGATTTCTCCTGTAACTGGGGCTGACATAGTAGCCCCAGTTACAGGGGGATTACGCCCCCCAGAGAGGCTGTACAGCCTCAGTACAGGGCTGATCGAGGTCTGTGGAATACCAGACAGCTCCTGCACTCCCCCGGCCCCAACGGTCATACGACCACCGGGCCGGGACAGGAAGCGGAAGATCGCTTCCTGATCTATATACATTGCACTCCTTCAGCGCTGTGTATACAGCGATCTAGAAGGCAGGGGCACCCAGGAACGGTCCCTTCCTTCGCTCTGACAGCGGGCTCCCCCGCTCAGCAGCTGCACGATTAGTGGGCAGCTGCCATCTCTGAAAGGACTTTCCAGAACATCCATTCAGAGATAAACCCGACCGCCCAGGAAATTTATAGTCAATGGGTGGTTGGGAAGTGGTTAACTAAAAAGTACATAGACTATCCAAGTATAAGTTAAGAAGTGATTAAAAAATGTTGCTAGAAGGGTAGGAATTTAACTTTGCTGAAGTCAGGTTTCCTGATGTATATTGTTTTTCATAGAGTTGGGATTTAAAGAAGTACTCTACATTAATATATACAGGTGAAAAACTTAGACTCATTACATGCAAAGCGAGATATCTCAAGCCTTTTTTTTGTTATAATTTGGATGATTATGGCTTATAGATTATGAAACCCCAAAGTCCCAATTTTGAGGTCCCCTTTGCTCAGGGGGTATGGATTAATTGGCTGACTAGAGTGTGACAGTTTGAGCCTATACTATTGAACCTTTTCACAAAATTCTAATTTTAAGCTGCATTAATGCAATTCCTTTTAATTTTCATTACTGAAATAAACGGACTTTTGCACGATATTCAAATTTTTTGAGTTTCACCTGCTGTACATAAAGAAAAACTCCACGGCACTTCCAAAGATAACGTGCGTATTTTATTCCACCAGATGCGACATTTCGGTCCTCTCAATGGAACCTTTCTCAAGCAATAACAATAATGGAGCATAGTGCATATATAAATACCACCCACATGGTGATGAGACAATTAAGATAATAAACTAATAAAGTGCAATAGTGCTCAAAACAAACACTGATATTACAATAATATAGTGAGTTCATGCCCAATCCTCCTTCGACATTTGCAGTGAAGGACACTCACTACATTAGATGGTCAGCCAGTCTTTATATGGTAAAATTATTTTTATTTTCCAAAGCATAGGATGTTTTCATAATTAACCGCTTCCTGTTCATAGAAAATCAGAAACCCTTTTTGTTAGGCAGCAGTGCGAAGAGCTGAAGTTCAACTTTCTGTAAGGCTAGATTCTGACTACCGCTAGCTAGCCGGCATTGCCGGAAGCTTGAAAGTCTCCGTCTGGCCCTATGAACTATGCTCGCAGTGGTTTTCTTGGCATATTTTCCTGGTTGCAGCCGGATCTCCGCTGGTCCCCATTATGGTTATTGATTGCGACATTCAAGCTTCCGGCAATGCTGAAATGCAGAAAGATCTTGCAGGCCGGTTTGCTAGCGCTAGTGTGAAGCTAGCTTAAGACTAGCAATTGTTAAGCTGGCTACACACATTAGATTAGTGCTTTCAAACTGAATGGGGGTCATTTACTAAGACCCACATTCAGAGAGAGATGGCTATTGGCAAAATGAGTGTTCAGCTATTCAAGGCATGTGGGCAGCCTCACTTTTATGCCTTGCACTAGACTTAGACTATAAATTAAGATAGAACACCAGGCCACTGAATGGGAGAATTTTTTTTGTATTGCTTTTCACATGTAGATCAACATTCATACTTACACCTGTCAAGAGAATCATTAAAGGGTTATCTGTCACACGCCTTTGGGATTTGTATGGAGCAAACCGATTAAGTGCATTTTAATCCCTTAGTGACTTAAATAATATAAAATAATAAAAATTTTATATATATAAAAATAACAATAATAATATTAACCTTGAATGGTCTAGTCCCCAGCCTGTAAACATCAGGACAAGATCACATGCACATCTGACTGGCCTCAGCGATGACATGTCCCACAAGCGGCACAACACTGCTTTTGGTCACCATCCACTTGGAAAGAAGCTGGAGTGGAGCAGTGGGGAGCAGGTGAGTATGATTTAAAGGGGTTGTCTCACTTCAGCACATGGCATTTATTATGAAGACAAAGTTAGTACAAGGCACTTAGTAATGGATTGGGATTGTCCATATTGACTCTGTAATCCATCAGCTGTGATCATGCTTGTACACTATAGGAAAAAGCGCCAGCCTTTCTGGTGACCAGGGCCACATAGGCAAGCAATTTTTTCCTATAGTGTGCAAGCACGACCACAGCTGATGGATTGCAGGGTAGTAATAACCCCTGATAACGAGCAGTGTCTAATGGAAAAATTAATCCAGCCAGCAAAGGAGGCAATATGGATCATAACAATACATTAGTAAGTGCCTTGTATTAACTTTCTCTACGTAATAAATGCCATTAGCTGAAGTGAGGCAACCCTTTTAAAAAGTCCCTAAGGCTAAACAACCCCTTTAAAGGATAACTGTCACACTTAGACCCTAATTTCAATATATTTATATATGTAGTTACTAATAACATGATATTCCAGAATCAGTTACTATTAGACTGACTTACCCCATATTTAATAAGATTCAGCCCTTAGCAACCAGTCTGCATAAAACTGCAATTTCACTATTCAGTTAAGATGGCCGCCACTGCCCTCACCCTGAGGCTAATCCCGCCTGCCCTCACTAGCCAGTAACAATAGCCCCCCAAAAGTGTCAGTAATCACAGCCCTCCCCCTAAAGGGTTAATCTCCTGCAGCACAAAGGGGTCCTCTTACAACATGTTGCTTTCATTTATACACTGAGCAGACGGCAGATCTCCCTTCCCTGTTGTGCGCTGCTCCAACTCTGCACTGTCCCAGTCTGCTGAGTGAGGGAGCGTCTGCCAAGCGCAGGGACAGGGAGAAGTGCACACAGCCCAGGCACCGTTATCAGTTGCTGGGGAGGACCTGGCTTTAATAATTTACTTTACAGTCCCTGGCTGTCTGTAATCTGACCTTGCACGCTGCGTGCTTCTGCGTCCTCCCACATAGACGGACCTGCCTAGCAACCTGATTTTAAGCACAGGTAAAAGTAGGCAGTACAGGGAACAAAACTGTGGAATTAAGGGGTAATTGAATACACAGTGAAAAGTTGAAATAGGGCCACCAAGGTGATATTAATCACCACAATCCAATACTCAAAAAAAAAAAAAAGAAATACGACAGTTATACTTTAAGGCTCATTCGTTACGACATTAATGGATTAAACGGTTGTGTGCCAGCTCTATTTATTTGAGATATGAATTGAAAAAGAAAGGGGCAATGTTTGCTATTTAACCGCCTCCGGACCGCCTAACGCAGGATTGCGGTCCGGAGGCGGCCGGTTTGTTCCTCTTCGGCGCGTCATCTCATGAGATGCGAGATTTTCTGTGAAAGTGCGCACACAGGAGCGCGCGTTCACAGGAAACGGCAGGTTAACTAGTGCATCTACAGCCTGCCAGCGGCGATCGTTCGCTGGCAGGCTGTAGACGCGATATATTTTTTATTATTTTTTTAACCCCTAAAAGGTATATTAGACGCAGATAACAGCGTCTAATATACCTGCTACCGGGTCCTCTGGTGGTCCCTTTTGCTTGGATTGACCACCATAGGACACAGGCAGTCTGTCACTACACTGATCACCCCATATACACTCCCTGATCACCCCCCTGTAAGGCTCCATTCAGACGTCCGTATGTGTTTTGCGGATCCGCAAAACACGGACACCGGCAATGTGCAAAACACATACGGACGTCTAATTGGAGCCTTACAGGGGGGTGATCACCCCATATAGACTCCCTGATCACCCCCCTGTCATTGATCACCCCCCTGTAAGGCTCCATTCAGACGTCCGTATGTGTTTTACGGATCCCCATACCGTAGTCCATTTTTCCCCAATATTGCTTTGCTTGTATAGAATATTTTCATATCTTTCACCTTGTTACCAAAGTTTAGCCACACATTAAACTTTGGGGTATTTAGTGAAAACCAGAGTCGTGTGATCAGGAGTCTAGCCAAAAACATGTTCTATTTAGGAGTATCTTTTTATATTTATGGCACTTAACCTTGGAAAGATAACTCAATATCCAACACTCTACTGTAAACGGGATCACTACCCTCAGTTTTTAGGTAATAAAGTCATGGATTAAACCCCAATATTCTTTTAATTGTAAACAGGACCAGAACATGTGCAAATAATCCGCCCCAGGTGAATGACACCGTGGACAATTAGAAGTCTCTTTTAGACCACATTTATTCAACCATACCGGTGTGATATACATTCTATGTACAATATTAAACTGTACCAGTATGTGATTGAAATTGTGAGATACAAATCTTAAATTCCCAAATATATTTTCCCATTCATCTAACAAAATCGTTGGGCAATCAGCTCCCCAAGCCCTTCGACCGTGTCTTAAAGGGGTTCTGCACTTTAATTTGCCTGATGATCTTTCCTCTGGATAGATCATCAGCTTCTGATCGGCGGGAGTCCGACACCCGGGACCCCCGCCGACCAGCTGTTTGAGAAGGCAGCGGCGCTACAGCAGCGCCGCGGCCTTCTCACTGTTTACCGCCGGCCCACTGACGTCACGACTAGGATCAACTAGAGTGTGCGCGGCTAAGCTCTGTTCACTGGAATGGAGCTTAGCCCCGCCCACGCTAGTTGATACTAGTCGTGACGTCAGTAGACCGGCGGTAAACAGTGAGAAGGCCGCGGCCCTGCTGGAGCGCCGCTGCCTTCTCAAACAGCTGATCGGCGGGGGTCCCGGGTGTCGGACCCCCGCCGATCAGAAGCTGATGATCTATCCAGAAGATAGATCATCAGTTAAATGAAAGTGCAGAACCCCTTAAATAATTTATATAGTTGGGAGATCTTGATCTTCTGGTCTGGATTCCTCATCACATCATTCAAAAGTGTAAAAGTATCTATCTCCAACAGTGATTTTGCATTTTACACTAGAAATTGCTGAATGTAACTGAAAATACCTAAACCCCAACTTAGGCTACTTTCACATTAGCGTTTTCAGTTCCATCATAGGATCTCAATAGCAGAATAAAACGCTTCAGTTTTGTCCCCATTCATTGTCAATGGTACAAAACTGAACGAAACGGAATGCACCAAAATTTTGTTACAAATTATTACTTTTTTACCAAAACGGATCCCTGGATAATTTATCAAGATCCGGCAGATGATAATTATACCAAAGGGGTGTGCACAAAAGTTATTCCTTTATCCCCTACCATTTTCTAATGGTAGCCCACGAGCTGTTTTTTCATTTTCCAATATCTAGATTTAATGTCAATATCTAGATTTAAACAAAAACCATAACATCCATAACTGGCCACTAAGCCTAATAGCTGCGCCACTTCTTGGTAATGTATAGATCATGTTGCTGCAGTTATTTGCCTATCATTACGGACAGGATTAGAGTTATAAATATCACTTCTGCGTAAAGATAACACGGGATCCACACTTCACAGCAGGTGATATCACAGCTCTTCTACTCCCTCCTGACCTCTGCACAGGTCACAGAGCAGGCCTAGAAAACTTTTTCCCATTGATGTCAGTGAGGTCCTCTCCTGTCCATTGTGTCTATGGCCCTTGTGGCTGCAGTAAGGCAATTATCTAAATGCTGATAAGAGCAGCTCAGGCAAGATAATAATCATATGCAAGAAATAGAAAAAGAATCTGCAATGAGAAAATAAAAACAGATTAGAAAAAAGGATGTTTAACGCGTTCCCTTTAAATTACAAATGGCATATACAGAAAGTAATGCCACCTGGTGGATCATCATGCAAGTATACAAAAATAAATCCTCACGTGCCTAGATAAAAATTCTCATGATGACTCATAGAGACATAGCGGTGCATGACCATTTGTATCTCGTGCACAGCATAATGCAGGCTGAGGTTTACTTTGGCTTGTATTATGCCGGGGATTTGCAGGGAAAAATGGAAACTTCCCTGCTGTGGTTTGCTTTGTTATTGGATGGCGGTCGCTTGTCATTCCATTAATAAAAGTAAATGAAGGTTTACACTGAATACCGGTTACATCCATATGTCCAGTCAGTGGTTAGCGCTGTGGACTACGAGGAAGAGAAAACCACCTTACCCTAGCTGAAATAGATTGTGCACCTATCTCATTTCTGAATGGCCTTTTTCACCCTCTTTCAGACTTTTCCACTGCATTGCATTTTTTAAGCAGTCAGACCTGAAAGAAAGTGCAAGAGAGTGTTCACACTTTGTGGTTGAAATGTGGATAAAACCTCATCAGAAATACCACGATGCCTTTTGGATCAGGTTGCGGGTTTTACAGGTCAAACGTGCTTAATAAATGTGTTTTCCCTGTAAAAATTGCAACTGTCTCAAAACCACATCATGACTTTTCTGATGCAGTTTCCTAACCTCTACGTGTGAACATATCCTTATGGAAAGACTTATCTATTTGGTGGCAGAGGGGGGGGGGGGGGGTGTTAATATAAATGAAGAAATAAAAAATTGTATTTTAGGCTACGTTCACAGTTGCAGTCCGCCAGACAAAACGCTGTGGTATTTGTCCGTATGAAACCTGACCTGAAGAATCTGGCAGTGCCAAAACCGGTGAACTTCGGCAGCCTGTAGTCTGCTGGAATAATTTACCGGCGATTACAAAATGCCTGATACGTGGCCATACACATTAGATTGCTGCCAGCCAAGTGTGCACCATGAAAACAAAAATGTTAGGCATTTTGAAATTCAGCATAAGCCATCAGGGGGATAAAGTTTGGACACCCTATTCATGTGAGATGATCCGTACGTTCGGGCAACTGCAGACTAAGGGTCCATTCACATGTCCATAGAATGGGTCCGCATCCATTCTGCAAATTGCGAAATGGGTGCGGACCCATTCATTCTCCATGGGGACAGAATGGGTGCCAAGAGCACACTGTGTGCTCTACGCATCCGCATTTCCGGTGCGCCCCCCGATCTTCTGGTCTGCAGCTCCGGAAAAAAATAGAACATGTCCTATTCTTGTCCGCAAATAGGCAGTTCTATGGGGGTGCCAGCCGGTTGTATTGCAGATTTCACAAACTGAAAGCCAAAACGGGAGTGTGAAAGTAGACTTTGGGTCCTACTTTCACACTCGCGTTTTGGCTTTCAGTTTGTGAGATCCGTTCAGGGCTCTCGCAAGCGGCCCAAAACGGATCAGTTTGCATTTAAATGCATTCTGAATGGAAAATGATCAGCTCAGAATGCATCAGTTTGCATCATCAGTTTTGTCTCAATTCTGCATTGGAGACGGACACTAAAACGCTACTTGCAGCGTTTTGGTGTCTGTCTAATGAAACTGAGCCAAATGGACCCGTCCTGGCACACAATGTAAGCCAATGGGGACGGATCCGTTTTCACTGACACAATCTGGCACAATAGAAAACTGATCCGTCCTCCGATGACTTTCAATGGTGTTCAAGACGGTTCCGTCTTGGCTATGTTAAAGATAATCGAAACGGATCCGTTCTGAATGGACGCAGACGGTTGTATCATCTGAACGGATCAGTCCATGACGGATCCGCACAAAACGCGAGTGTGAAAGTAGCCTAATGTGTATGGCCAACTGTACTGTCCTGCCTTATCTGTGCCTCCAGTACAGCTGCCATTACTTCTTACCCACACTATCTATTGGTTATGAGATTATTTTGCTTATTCTGTTCCAGTCTATACAGCAAAGTTGCCCAATGAGCTACAGAAAGCAGGAAGTGTCTGCCTCTAGTGACTGCTCTAGTGGGCAGTCAGAAACCTGGAATATGTAGATAATAAAATTAAAAAGTCAAAAATTGTTCTTTTTAATATAACAATATTAAAATCTTAACTGCTGTATTTGTCCAGTGTGTATTAGTTTTGCCTATCAAGGTGGCAGTGTATATTGACATTGCATCAGTCATTAAATGGATTTCATGCCGTCGGGCTGCAAGTCATTGAAGATGACTTCAACATACTGTAACATTATCGCTATAATAAACTAAAGCAGCGAGTGGGTTTTTTGCCACTGTGCCAGGCTAGCGTGAGGTCTGTACGGCTGTGCTGCTACATTGTTCCAGCATCAAAATGATGTTTACATGATAGTTAATTACAGTACTGTGTGAAGTTTTAAGCAGGCATGAAAAAAATGCTGTACAGTAATAATGCTTTCAAAAATAGAAGTGCTAATAGTTTATTTGTATCAACTAACAAAAAAGTGAATGAACAAAAGAGAAATGTAAATCCAATCAATATTCGGTGTGAATGCCTCAGTTCTTCTAGGTACACTTGCACATCGTTTTTAAAGGAACTCGGCAGGGAGGGTGTTTCATACATCTTGGAGCGCTAACCACAGACCTTCTATGGATGTAGGCTTGGTCAAATTTCTCTTGTCTCTTCATGTAATCCCAGACAGACTCGATGTTGAGATCAAGGCTCTGTGGGGTCCTTATCACATCCGGAACTCCTTGTTCTCCTTTAAGGGTTTGTCCAGGAATTTGATGGTGATCCTCCAGGATAGCTCACCAATATCAAATCGGTGGGGGTCCGACTCGGTACCTCCACCGATTAGCTGTTTGAAGAGGTCCCCACGCTCACTGGTCTCTTGACAGCTTACCAAGCACAGCGCTGTACATTGGGTAGTGGCTGTGCTTGGTATTGCAATTTAGCCCCATTCATTGTCCTGTTGCAGAATAGGTTTAAAGGGATTCTGTCACCTGCATTTAGACTGTAGAGCTGCAGACATGCGCTGCTAGATCGCCGCTAGCACGTCCGCAATATACATTCCTCATAGCTCTCGGTGCTTTTATTGTGTAAAAAAAAAAAAAAAAAAGATTTTATTTATGTATATATGTGTGTGTGTGTGTGTGTATATGTATATGTATATATATATATATATATATATATATATATATATATATATATATATATATATATATGAAAATGAGGCAAGTAAGGTGCCCAAATGGCTGTTACTAACTTTTCCGGAGCCCAGCACCGCACGCATCCTCCGAATTTCCTCTTTGCTCCCCGACGTCACAAAGTTAGAGCACCGTAATCTCGCGCATGTGCGATTGCGCAGCATGTCAGTGCCGGCATCAGCCTCAGGAAAGGAACTGCACATGCGCTAGCTGCGAGATTATGGCGCTCTAATTGTGACGTCGGGTAGCAAGGAGTAGATTCGGAGGATGCGAGCGGTGCTGGGCTCCTTTACAGTGGATGTGGCTGGGCTCCAGAAACGTTAATAACAGCCCCTTAGACTCCTTACTTGCATATATCGCAAAATTAATCGAATCGCGATAATCGGCAAATGCGATATGGCGATTTGGCAGACCTGAAAATGCTGCGATTATATATGAAGGGGCCCGCGCACATAACTGGCTTGGTGTGTAAAGTATTTTACTAGTGTGTGAAACAATCGCTCTCCTATTGATAACATGGCCAGCCTCTGTACTCACTGTCACGATGAATGCACTGCAGCTAGCAGCAGCGACTGACGTCACTTAGTAACGCTCCTGCTTCCTGAAGTGGGAGGAGCGTTACTAAGTGACGTCAGTCACGCGCCGGCCGGCCAGATCGCTGCAGTGCATTCATAGTGACAGTGAGTACAGAGGCCGGACCTGTTATCAATAGGAGAGAGCTTGTTTAACACACTAGTAAAATACTTTACACACAAATCAAGTTATGTGCTAAGTTTAGGACACATAGGGCCATGAGGGGGACCAGCGTAAGATGCTATATGTCTTATGCTGGCCCCCCTCATGGCCCTATGTGTCATAGCACACATCCCCCCTAACAGTGTCCTCCGCAGATCCACCCCATAACAGAGCGTCCTCCGCAGATCCACCCCCATAACAGAGCGTCCTCCGCAGATCCACCCCCATAACAGAGCGTCCTCCGCAGATCCACCCCCATAACAGAGCGTCCTCCGCAGATCCACCCCCCATAACAGAGCGTCCTCCGCAGATCCACCCCCCATAACAGAGCGTCCTCCGCAGATCCACCCCCATAACAGAGCGTCCTCCGCAGATCCCCTATAACTATGTCATACTCAGCGGCTCATATGGGAAAATCCAAGCAAATAGACCTCTAGCACAATTCCCTTAAAATATCGCACCGCATATCGTTATCGCAATTTTTAAGGCCCTAATCGCAATCGCACAAAATTCCCATATCGTGCAGCCCTAATATATATACATATATCTATCTCATATATATCTCATTTTTTTGACACAATAAAAGCACACAGAGCTATGGGGACTGGGTATTGCGGATGTGCTAGCGGCCATCTAGCAGCCCATGTCCTCAGCTCTATAGGCAAAATCCAGGTGACAGAATCCCTTTAAACTTAAACTATTAATGCTTCTGTTTTTAAAAGCATTCTTACTCTGCGGCATTTTTTCACACTTACCTAAGACTTTTGCACAGCACTGTACATGACAGTATTGCAAGAAGTTCATGTAGCTGCATACCCTGTAATAGATGGCGCGGCCAGTTTGTATTCAGGTTGTGGTCCAGTCTCTGTGCTTTGTGCGCCTACAACAAAAGCAGCCAGCTGCTCTCGGCTTACACCAGTGAGATTCCCAGCATGTACAGCAGGTGATGTCACTCAATACTGTTCCTCAGTTCTTGCTGGGGAATTGCAGTGTAAAGTTGTTTGACGGTAAGGCCAGTTTCATACGAGCGTATTCGGTCTGCTCAGTGCGGGAGCGGTATTTTCCGACTGAACACTGCTCCTCTGAAGTGAACTGGCAGCATCTTAATGATTTATGATACTGTGAATTCCCGACTGAGCTCTGGTCTGCTGAACTGTACTAGTATAAGGCCTCATGCACACGACTGTATGCATTTTGCGGTCCACACCGAAAAAAAACGGATGACGTCCGTATGGCATCCGTTTTTTTGGGGGGGGCGGATCCATTATAACAATGCCTATCCTTGTCCGCAAACTATGAAAAAAATAGGACATTTTTTTTGCGGGGCTACGGAACGGACATGGTGTGCTGTCTGCATTTTTTGCGGACTTATTGAAATGAATGGGTCCACATCCTATCGGCAAAAAATAACCGGAACGGACAAGGAAACAAAATACGGTCGTGTGCTTGAGGCCTAATACTGTGGCTTCAATTGTGTGGCCCTGCAGTCTGATGGGAACTCGCAGCCTCATAACTCATTATGGCGCTGTGAGTTCGTTCAGAGGAGCACTGCTCAGTCCAGAGAATATATCTGTCACACGAAGCTGGTTTCCCGTGTGAGAGCCTAAAGCTTAGGCTACACATCATTGTTTTGTAAAAAGAACATTATGAGACAAATTAACTAAAGATGAGGCCTCTTCATAAGTCTGTCATATGTTTGGCTGCCGTGCGCCACAAACTGAAATCCATGCCCGCTGTGGGCTAGCTTAGATTTCAGTTCGAATTTACACCTGTTTTCTGGCATAATTTATGTTAAAGGGGTTATGCAGTGTGAGGATATTGATGGCCTATCCTCAGGGGGGGTCATCAATATAAGCTCTGCGGCCGTCCAACTCCCGGTACACACACCGATCAGCTTTTTGAAGAGGCTGTGGTGCTCCTGCAAGCGCAGCATGCTTTGTAGGTTATAATGGTGATGCAGTATCGCTACAGCTTCTTGTCCCTGTTGCACTGCCGCTAAACAGTGATGAGGACGCAGCTCTCACACAGGCACTGTGACCTCTTCAAACAGCTGATCGGTGGGTGTGCGGGGAGTCGGACCCCTGCTGATCTAATATTGATGACCTACCCTGACAATAGGTCATCAGTATCCTCAAATTGAACAACCCCTTTAATGCACCAGACTGAGGACATCTACACCGTTTGTAAATGTGCTCCACTGTGTTGCATGCAACTAAGGCTACTTTCACACTGGCGTTTTGGCTTTCCGTTTGTGAGATCCGTTCAGGGCTCTCACAAGCGGTCCAAAACGGATCAGTTTTGCCCTTAATGCATTCTGAATGGAAAAGGATCCGCTCAGAATGCATCAGTTCAGCCTCCATTCCACTCTGGAGGCGGACACCAAAACGCTGCTGGCAGCGTTTTGGTGTTTGTCTGACGATGCGGAGGCAAACGGATCCGTCTTGACACACAATGTAAGTCAATGGGGACGGATCCTTTTTCACTGACGCAATAGAAAACGGATCCGCCAATCATTGACTTTCAATGGTGTTCAAGACTATGGCTATGTTAAAGATAAAACAAACAGATCCGTTCTGAACGGATACATGCGGTTGTATTGTCGGTGCGGATCCGTCTGTGCAGATCCATGACGGATCCACACCAAACGCGAGTGTGAAAGTGGCCTTAGTTCACTCCTGTTGACTGAGATTGTAATGTAGTAGTTACTTTTGTAGCAAGATTTTACAATTTTATGTGTGCATCCCTAGCCTTAGGCTGGCCATGCACTTTAGATAGCAGTCACCCAACACCCTATCCACATGCATATTCGGCCTAGCCAAGTGAGCCTGTGTTCTGATTAGGGAAAGGGGAGACAGCCACTGCCGGAAACCTTTCATGGTGGTTTAAAGGGGTTTTCCGACAGATAGATCATCAGTATCTGGTGGGGGTCCGACACCCGGGACCCCCGCCGATGAGCTCTTTGAGAAGGCAGCTGCTCCTGTGAGCACTGCAGCTTTCTTACAGCTTTGCCCAGACCAGTGACATCACTGTCATCGATCACGTGGCCTAGGAGCAGCTCAGCCTCATTCAAGTGAATGGGACTGAGCTGCAATACAAAGCACCGCCGCTATACAGTGTACGGCACAGTACTTGGTAAGCTGAAAAGAACCCCCACCGATCCGATACTGATGACCTCTATCCAGAGAACAGGTCATCAGAAAAAAATCTTGGAAAACCCTTTTAACTCTTCTAAGACGGGTATATTAATGTAGGACACCCCCATACATGTTAGCCAGCGGCCATACACATTTAAGGCTACTTTCACACTAGCGTTTATACTGGATCCGGCAGGGTTCAGCAGAAACGCTTCCATTACTGATGATACAACCGTCTGCATCTGTTATGAATGGATCCGGTTGTATTATCCTTAACATAGCCAAGACGGGTCCGTCATGAACTCCATTGAAAGTCAATGGGAGACGGATCAGTTTTCCATTGTGTCAGAGAAAATGGATCTGTCCCCATTGACTTGCATTGGGGGTCATGCTGGATCCATCTTGCTCTGCATCCCAGGACGGAAAGCAAACTACATTTGGTGCATTCCGTTTCGTTCAGTATAGTTTTGTCCTTATTTTTATTTATTTTTCTTGGATCTATTTCTTCAGTGACCTTATCCGGTGGGGGAATGTTGGGAGCTCCCCACTCAGCGGGTTCAGCTGACAGTGCCCTGATGTGTGGAGGTCTTTAGAGTCTCATTTATACTTCATCAGTAATTCTACAATCCTGACTAGTGTCTGAGAATATGGCTATTGTGTGTTTTAGAAATGTGCGGTTTTATAACTGTTGCCTGTCTGTTTTCACAGGATCATCATCATTCTTCTGGAGAGGACATGGAAATTTCAGATGATGAAATGAACATTTCTCCCAACAGTGCCAAATCCATTGTCATAAATTCAGCAGTGACAAGTTCTTCAGTCATAACTCCGGTCATGCCTATTATGCCTCCTGGATTTCCCCCTCTACCGCCACCTCCACCGCCACCACCACAGCCTGGGTTTCCTATGCCACCTCCTCTCCCTCCACCACCTCCACCAACACACCCTTCAGTCACAGTACCCCCTCCTCCACTACCAGCCCCACCAGGGGTTCCTCCACCCCATATTTTGCCTCCCCCACCACCATTCCATCAAGGTATGTTTCCCATGATTCAAGGCGACATGATGAGTGCTCTTGGTACACAATGGGGCGGAATGCCAATGTCCTTTCAAATGCAGACTCAAATGCTCAGTCGTATGATGCAGGGACAAAATTCATACCATTACCCTCATTTCTTGGGAAATTCCATGCAGTTTGGCCAGCATCCTTACCGTCCCTATGCCATGTCCGCACATCTTTCACGAGGACAGCCTTGGCCACCTTTTCCAAAGTTTGATCCATCTGTGCCACCCCCAGGCTATGAGCACAAGAAAGAGGATCCACATAAGGCCACAGTGGATGGGGTGCTATTGGTCATTGTTAAGGAACTTAAAGCCATAATGAAAAGAGATCTAAACCGCAAAATGGTCGAAGTTGTGGCATTCAGGGCATTTGATGAGTGGTGGGATAAAAAGGAGCGTTTAGCAAAGGTAAGTGTTTTTATGTGTCTATGTACTGGAGAAAGTCGTGCATCAATTTCTTTCCAGTATAAAATGTATTGCTGTGGCAGAACAGTTTGAGAATTTTTTTGTTACCTTCATTCCTGCCACACAATCTATGCCACATATGTCTCCGGTTATTATTGGGGATGAGCGGATCAACTTCGGATGAAACATCCAAAGTCGATTCGCATAAAACTTTGTTTAAATACTATACGGAGCGAGCGCTCTGTACAGTATTAGGCTACATGCACACGACGTAAGGGCTCCGTGCCCGTGCTGTGGACTGCAAATTGCGGTCCTCAATGCACGGGCACAGACTGTGGGGCAGCTGCATGCGGATCGTGGTCCCATTCACTTAAATGGGGTCCGCGATCCATATCCGACGGTCCGCACCGCAAAAAAGTAGTGCATACGCTACTTTTTTGAAGTGCGGAGGCACGGCCACAAACACCACGGAAGCACTCCGTAGTGCTTCCGTGGGGTTCCGATCCGTGCCTCCGTTCCGCATCTCCGTGATTGTGGACCCTTTCAAGTGAATGGGCCCGTTTATTGTGGACCCGCTGTATGTGGGCCGCAATATGGCCACGGGGGGCACACTGTGCATGTAGCCTTAGATTATATTGGCTCCGATGAGCCAAAGTTATTACTTCGCGAAGTCTCAGGGAGACTTCGCATAGTAACTTCAGAAATTAATTTATACCGTAAAAAAAAATTCCCGAACTCTGGTTCGGCCATCTGAATTAGCCCTAAGGGCTCATGCACTCAACCATTGGATGTTTTGCACTCTGTAAATATGCGGATCTGCAAAACACGGATACCGACCGCGTGCATTCTGTATTTTGCAGAACGGAACAGCTGACCCCTAATGGAGCAGTACTATCCTTGTCCACAATTCGGACAATAATAGGACATGTTCTATTTTTTTTGACAAACAGACATACGGAAACGGAATGCACATGGAGTCATTTCTGGGGGGGTTTTCAGCCCCATTAAAGTGAAAGCTTCTGCATATGTGCAGCAAAGGGAAAAAAAAAACATAACTGACACAAAAAAATACATTAGCATGAGTCCTAAGGCTAATTTTACGCGAGCGCGTTTTTCCCGTCCACACATAGCATCCGTTTTTCATGCATCATTTTAGCAAAATCGCAGCATGTTCTATATTATGTGTTTTTCACGCAGCTCTGGCTCCATAGAAGTGAATGGGGCTTGCATGAAAAAGGGAATGCATCCATTGTGTTTTTCACTGATAGTTGCTAGGAGAACCTGAAAAACATATGCGTGTGAAAAAACATATTAAAAACTCATTGCTTCCATGCAGAAAACACTGAACGCAATCGCAGACAAAACCCATCATTTTCTGAGCGGGGGCGATGCGCTAAGGGAACACAGAGCACCCACACTAACCCTGAACAATTCAATTCAATTCAATTCAATTCAATGGGTCTGTGTACATGAACCGCAGCATGTTCTTAAGGATCCATTCACACGTCCGTATGTGTTTTGCGGATCCGCAAAACACGGACACCGGCAATGTGTGTTTTGCGGACTGCACATCGCCGGCACTCTCATAGAAAATAAGAGTGCCGACATTTTTTTGCGGAACGGAAGTGTGCATCCGCAAATGCGGATGCGGACAGCACATTCCGGCCCCATTGAAAATGAATGGGTCCGCACTTTCCGCAAAATTGCGGAACGGATGCGGGCCCATTTTGCGGACGTGTTGAATGGACCCTTATTCTGCGTTTTTCATGCAGCCCATGTCCCATAGAATTGAATGGGGCATCAGTGAAAAAACGCATTGCATCCGGATGTAACCTGGATGCGGTCCGGGTGCAATGCGTGTTTCACTGATGGTTGCTATGTGGTGTTGTTTGTAAACCTTCCGTTTTTTTTCATGCACGTGAAAAGCGCGCCAAAACTGATTTCCCCCGCACGGAAAAAACTGAATCGCAGACAAAACTGACTGAACTTGCTTGCAAAATGGTGCGAGTTTAACTGAAGGCATCGTAAACCAATCCGTATCGTTCGTGTAAAAGAGGCCTAAGATTGTCCTCACAGAAGTTTTCAACCCATGCCACCCAAACAGTCCTCCATGTGTGCTTCATTCACCGGAAATGAGGACAATCTCTGCACGTTCTGCTTCGGCTAACGCGGTTATTCGCATTGCCTGCACCAAAATAAAATCACTGTTTTAATATGAAAAAGAATCAAGTTACATGAAAGAGGTTATCGGATGAAAAGTCTTAGGCCCCCTTTCACATGGGCGAGTGTTCCGCGCGGGTGCAATGCGTGAGGTGAACGCATTGCACCCACACTGAATCCTGACCCATTTATTTCAATGTGTACATGAGCGATGTTATTCACGCATCACTTGTGCGTTTTGTGAAAATCGCAGGATATTCTATATTCTGCGTTTTTCACGCAACACAGGCCCTATAGAAATGAACGGGGCTGCGTGAAAATCGCATAGCATCCGCAAGCAAGTGTGGATGCGTTTTTCACGGATGGTTGCTAAGGAGGCGAGGGATGAGCACCCATTTACTTTATTATTTTCCATTAAAACATGGTTATAATGGAAAATAATAGCATTCTTTAATACAAAATGCAAAGTCAAATGTCAATTGAGGGTTAAAAAATTATAGAAACATAACTCCCCTCATCCACTTGATCGTGCAGCTGGGATCCTCTTCTTTGTACTTCTTGAAGGACCTGCAAAAGGACCTTCACTGACATCATCACTTTTACCACGTGGTGGTGACGTCAGCACAGGGCCTGCTGAATGAAGATAGAAGGTCCATCGCTCATGTGCACAGCCCCATTTTATATATTATTATATTTCATTTTTCTCTTTGGTAGCGCCCCCTCCTGTTTTATCCTTCTGGTCAACCTTCTCCTGCATTCAGAGATGGACTTCCCTGCTCCATTCCTCTTCTCAGTGCTGGCGGGGCGAGAGACTATTTCTCGCCCAGTTTCCTTGGGGGACACAGAAGACCTTGGTATAGCTCATCTCCATAGGAGGCGTGACACTAAGTGAAGACTGTTAAGCCCCTCCTCCACAGCTATACCCTCAGCCTGGAGAGAGAGACTGCCAGTTTTTTGCTTAGTGTCCAAGGAGGCAAGACACTCCCTGCTCTGCAGGGCTCTTTTCTCCTTGTTTAAATTTTTATTTTTTATTTTTATTTTATTTTTGTTCCTGATCATACAAGGGACAACAGAGTCGCACTAGACCTCTCTGTTTCTCCCGGGGTCGAGCTGCGCCAGTGCCGGTCTCCCGCACTGCTGCCTCCCCCACAGAAGGCAAGGAGGACCAGGGCAGCCCAGCTCCCCTGCATCCCGCCAGCGCAAGGGTCGCCCGCACGCCAAGTCCCTCTTCCAGCGTCCTGCCACTACGGTGCCAGAAGCTGAAGGGGCGACCCTGCTGGAACTGACAGAGGGTGAAGACGGCTGTGGTAAGAGAGAGGCTTCTCCCGCCCTACGTCCCCCCCCCCTTTTCTCCTGCGTGCTGGACCCCCATACTGGGGCCTCTGGGTGCTGCAGGGCGGCTGTTCCCTGCTCCCTCTCCTCCCCTTCTGACCTCCATCAGAATAGGTTCAGCCGCATTGCCCCCCTTCTTCCCTTGGGGGGGCGGCGTCCGGTCACCTGAGGGCCGGATCGTGCCGCGGTTGCTCATTCATCTCTGTGCATTAGGCCTTGCACTCAGGGCGCTTGTCATAGAGTGCCAGCTCTTCGTCCCAGCGGCTCCCTATCTGGCCCCCCATTCCTTACCAGGTGCGCTGTTCAGGGCCTGGGGCCCGTTCCTGACTGCAGGGGTGTAAGGCCTCGCCTCCGGTCCGCGGGGTGGGCTCCTGTGGCCGGCATGTACAATCCGGCCGGGCGCTGCAAATTTTGGCACAGGTTTTTAGGCCTGCTGGGCCGCACCTCCGGCACAACTTTCCGGGCCCCTGACTCTTCCGGCCCGCGGGGTGGGCCCCCGCGGCCGGCATGGGACTTATGAGCGATGCTCTAACTGGCCCCGGCCGACCGTCATTGCATTCCGGTCGGCCGGGGCGTCACAAATTCTGGCCCAGGCCTCGCGGCCTGCTGGGCCGCAGTTTCGGCGCTCCATCCGTGCCCCTGAATCTTCCGGCCGCGGGGTGGGCTCCCGCGCCCGGTGTGTAATGCGCCACTCTGCTCGGGTCCCGGCCGGTACATTGAACACTGTGCGGCCTCGGGCGCCGCAAAAATTTAGGCCCCGGCTTCTCGGCCTACTAGGCCGCAAAATTCCGGCCTCTGTTGGAGGGGGCGGGATCTTCTCCAGGCGCGAATTCTTCCCGCCTGGAGGTCCCCCCCGCCCCCAGGGATCGCAGCATCGCCCCCAGGGCCGGATCCTTTAACCCCTTGGCTACTGGCCGGCTCCCAATGGGACTGTTTGGCTGGCCCTCCTTTCCTCAGAGAGCCTGTGCCCCTGTATGGTGTCCCCCTGCCTGCCTCAGGGAGGCTGTGTTACCATTATAAGGAATGGAAGGATAACGGAGTAGTTTCTTGTGGGCTGCGCAGGACGCGGCAGTCTCATCTCAGTAGTGCTGCCTGTATGCATGCCCCCCCCCCCCCCCCCCCCCCCCCCCCCCCATGAGCGGCATGTAGCACTCCCTTGCTGCGGCTCTGGCTAGGTGCCTGTTCTCCTTTATAGGCAGAATTCGTCACCCTCTCCAGTTGTGGTACCTGCCATGACCCTCCTTCCTAGGTTGGATACGGCACTCTCCCTGGCTGCGGGCTGGCCTTGTGCATGACCCCCTTAGGCGGATTACTGCGCCCTCACCAGATTCGGTGCGGGCCATGTGCACGACCCCCTTCCATAGGCGGAACGCTGCACTTTCCCTGGATTCGCTGCCGGCCATGTGCATGACCTCCTTCCATAGGCGGAGTGCTGCGCCCTCACTGGGTCCGCTGCCGGCCATGTGCACGACCCCCTTCCTTAGGCGGAACGCTGCACTTTCCCTGGATTCGCTGCCGGCCATGTGCATGACCTCCTTCCATAGGCGGAGTGCTGCACCCTCACTGGGTCCGCTGCCGGCCATGTGCACGACCCCCTTCCATAGGCGGAACGCTGCACTCTCACTGGATTCGCTGCCGGCCATGTGCATGACCCCCTTCCATTGGCGGAATACTGTACTCATCACCGTGTGCGGTGCTGGCCAGGTACATGACCACCTTCCGCAGGCAGGACGCAGTACTATCGCTGGATTGGATTCACTACCGGCCATGTGCATGACCACCATTCCATTGGCGGTATGCTGCACTCTCATTGGCTCACGCCGGATCTTGGGTAGGCCTCCTTCCCTCAGGCGGCATATATACACTCTCACTGACTGGGGTTGTTTTCTCTCGGCCGGTAAGTTGCTGGCCATGTGCATGACCCCCTTCCATGGCGGGGTGCTTGCGCTCAAAGTCGCCTGGATCGTTTCAGCCATGTTGCATGACCCCCCCCCCCTTCCGTGGGCGGTGTGCTGCACTCTCACTGGATTCGCTGCCGGCCATGGGCATGCCTCCTTGCCGCGGGCGGCATACATACACTCTCGCTGACTGGGGTTGTTCTCTCACCAGCACATTGCTGGCCTTGTGCATGATCCCCATCCTTGGCGGTGTGCTCGCACTCTCCCTGGTTGCGATGCTGACCATGTGCATGTCCCGTCCCCCCCCCCCCTTCGGGGCGGCATCCTGCACTCTCGCCGGATACGATGGCCTCTAACAGGGGTGGAATGCTTGCACTCCCATTGGATACGGTACTGGCCTTGTGCATGACCGCCCCTCGTTCCATGGGCGGACTTTTGCACGCTCACGTGATTCACAGCTGTCCTTGTCTGTGCTGAACTGGTACTTGTCCCCATTCATTGGCGGAGTAGTTGCACTCTCACGAAATTTGGTGTTGGGTGGATTATTGCACAATCATTTGATGCTAGGATAACCCTGTGCATGTCCCCCTTTCACTAGGTGGACCTTCTACATTCCTGTTGGATACCGTGCGGCCCTGTGCATGACCCCCGTCTAG